>NW_027492129.1:0-245000 GCF_021521415.1 Bidens hawaiensis | reverse complement strand
CGCTCATATTGTTCGTAGGTTGTTTAATTAGTATGGAACAAAATATGTACTCTAAAATTATGTGTTTTTATTTTATAGCCATGTAGGTTGTTATTTCTTATATTTTGTATTTCTTTTGCTCCACATACTAGTCCACCACTACATGCGAATCACGAAAAAATGAGTGCCTTCCAAAATTATGCATCTGAAGGATACACCTGTCAATGTAAAGAGAATTGATTGAAGTCAGAAGCAAACAAATTGGACTAACGTTTCTCATTTTATTTTGTCTTAAGAGGATTGATTGAACATTATAATATTGGAAGTTCACATGAATTTTAATAACTGCTTTAATATAAATGTGTTTGTAATTTCCTGTATATGCATACATATAATATTATAATTAAGTTTGGCCTATGAGAGATGATTATGGCTTAAACTCTCGAAGCAAAAGACCCGACAATTCTTCCTGCATGTGAACAGCATCATCACCATTACAATAATAAATGGAAAGCCATTTGTCAAAATATAAAAACTTATCTTCACGATGCAGAGACTTCTCCATGTTTTGGTCACGTATGAAAGACTCAAAACTTAGTTAGTGTTAACACCTTGAAGAAAATCACATTAATTAACGGTGCCAGAATATAAATTACCTATAGAGAAGCCGGGTGAAAAGATCATCATAGATGATGAGCGGATAATTTCTAGGTACCTATTGAAGTTGTCAGTCTAAGTTGCCCTTTGCTAGCTAATTAATTGGGTTTCAAATCGTTGTGTAAAATCCAAGTTGTTGTCGCCGGCGATAGAGAAAGTACGTTCGAACAGTACATATGCGAGAGAGATGAGATGGCTATATCTTGAAGTTCGACCGTACTCAACCTCCCCTTCTATAAGGTTTTTTAAGGACTTTAAACATTCCACATCCCCCCCCCCCCCCCTCAGTTTGATCCAATGGCGAATATTAAACAAAATATCAAATAATTCCTAAAATTTTAGGCGGGATGGGAGTTGTAATTCTTTCTACCTCTCGGAGTATAATGACAGACAGAAAGGCTCGGACTCACGGAGAATAATATATTATATAATTGACAAAATAAATAGTCAAAATTATTGAAATTCCTACTCTGTGGCACCACAATGCTTATTCATTAACCTTTTTAAGTCAGTTTCGGCACATTGACGTATAAGGTTGAGCCCCGCACGAAACACACAAATTATCACTTCATCTTTCTCGGATGAATTTGAGGATATATATATGTATGGATGACTAACCATTTATTTTTTTAACTTCGAGAGTGTATTAATTTTTATATGAGAATGAGATTTTGTGTTATATTTTAATGAATGATTTTAACATTGAAAACAAAATTATAAAGAAGTTACACACTTACACTTAGGGGTGTCCAAATACCCGAACCCGAATAACCCGACCCGATCCGGACCCGAATAAGCAAACTCGGGTCGGGTTAAATCGGGTCAAAAGTATTAATCGGGTTATTCGGGTCAACCCGAATAACCCGAATTGTTAATAGGGTCGAGTTTCGGGTTCATTTATGGGAAAAAGTCGGGTTTCGGGTTAACCCGAATAACCCGATTAGTGACGATACTTAACTTTATATACAATGATTAAAAGGTGAAATAAGCACTATAAAGGCAATAATGTTTCATTTATGTTGTGTTCATTTAAATAAACGGACGAGCATGAACACATATTTCACTCGTTCATCTATGTTTGTGAATGTTTGTTTATGATCGTTCATTTAAGTTTGTTTACATTCGTTCATGTTCGTTTACATATTAATAGAAAAAAATTAAATATTATTTGCATTTAGTAATTATATCATCCTAATATGTTTTATATTTGTTTGTTTGTGTTTATTTAAATGCGTTCATTTATGTTTGTTAATGTATGTTTGTGTTCGTTAATATATGTACATATATGTTCCTTCATGTTTGTTTATCTTTGTTTAATTATGTTCATTTATGTTCGTGAATTCTTCGTTTAGATTTTAAATGAATGATCATGAACACAAATATTTGATCGATTAAGTGTTCGTGTTCGTTAAAAGTTAAATGAAAGAATACAGACGCCTTTGTTCATGTTCGTTTGGTTCATTTACAGGTTTATATGTGAAAGTAAAACATAATTACTTGTAATAGAAATTGAAAATTAAGTGGAATGAGAAATTTTACAACCTACAAGTTACAAACACATAAAACAACTGAAAATTATAAAGTAACATGGTTAACCCGATTAACCCGACTAACCCGAACCTTAATAGAGTCGGGTTGCGGGTTAGATATTTTAAAGGAAAACCCGACTAACCCGACCCGATTAACCCGAAACCCAATTGGGTTGACCCGATTAACACCCCTACTTACACTTGGTGGATGAACCTTTAACTTTGGTTTTACAATCCAACCACGTAAGTAAGTGTTGAATATATGGACCAAACCATATAAATTCAAAGATTTTTGATCGATTTTAACATTGAACACCAAACTTATGGTTTAACACAAATTATATTCATTGTCATATTGAACGGTAAATTGGGTTATTTGACAATCTAGCTTATACTCAAAACTAATGCATTAATGAAAATTAAAGAGTTTCCAGTAAAGGCCAGGCTAACCAGAAACAAACAAAACACAAATTTTACTTACCACCAACTAATTATCAGTAATTACCAAAACGCTAATTAACTAAAATTAAAGCAATGACTTTATTTTATTTTTAATAAAATTTATAAGCACTTGTGTTTGATACCACGGATCGAAAAGAAGCTGCTTCGGTGCATTCGGATATCTGCCGCACATCCACTGTCCGACTCAACTTCTTTCAAGTCATCAGATTTTAGGGTGTAAACAAACAACCGTTTCCCTCCATTGGTGGTCAACAATACGTCCCCATCATTGTTCCAATAACCACAAACCACCACATCTGTATACCGCAGCCGATTTAGATCAAAGCAACACTTCAACACCCATTCTTCCGGCTTCAATACCCACAGCTTGATACCAATGCCATCATACTTATAAGCAAATCCAACTTCACCGTCTAGGTCAACCAACTGACACATGTCCACACAATCACTATTTGTTTTAGGAATGTCTGTTGACCCAAATTCCTCCGTCTTGACATCAAACCACACCAAAATTATTCCCTCATAAGTATAGGCTGGTACCCTAGCCAACCAATGCAAACGTCCATTAGCAAACACACTTTGGGCGGTTATTGGATAAGGAGGGTTTTGGGGCATCTCTCGCCACGAGCTCATCCCCGAGCGATGAACCATGGTGCATGCACGTTGTCTAATGCCTGACGTCCTTGATATGTTATAAATAACACACACCGTGGTTAAAGTGTTGGTGGAGTCATCAAACCCTATCCCTGTTGCTTCTAGTAAACCGAGACACTCCCAATCGCTAGACCTAGTAAGCTTGATGGGTGGCAAATTGTGACGTTGTTTAATAACAGGATTGATAACTGCAAGAAAGCTGCCATCCCAGAGACTTCTATCATAATACACTAGGGTTAGTCCGTTGCATGAACCTCGAACCAAAGTCCCCTCAAACGAAGCGTTATAAGGAACATCCAAGATGTGCTTTTTTTCACAGTCATAGTCAACGGCGAAGGATAGCGAGGACCAGGGGCTGGCCCGGGCCCCCCTGTTTTTTTCGTAGTGATATAAATTTACCCATTTTTCGACCGAAATTTTTTATACGTAGTGTAAATTTACCGTTTTTGGCCGAAAATTTGAGCCCAGCCCCCCTTTGTTTATGCATTTTGAGTCTAGGTCCCCCAGTGTTTTTTTCAAAGCTTCGCCACTGGTCACATCACCTTGGGTTACACGCAAAAAACTGATTTTGCATGGTTTGTTGTTCTTGTTGGGACGAGCAGACGGAACTAGCGGGAACATGATTGGTGTGGGTTCTTCTTTGAAATGAATGGTTTGAAGGTAAGGATGATTAATGTATTTGAGCCATGATTTGCATACACTCCGGAAACGAGCTAACGATTTGATCGGCAATCTTGACAAGATTTCGTATATAACGTCTGGGGGAAACTGAATACCAGCCATTATATATTTTTGAAGGTCGAATTAAAGGTAGAGTTTGATGAATGATCGACGACGGTGATATATACAAAAGCATTATTATCTCCTAATTTGAATTGAAATTTTAATCTCTTTTGTCATAAGTTCAAATTTCAACTTTCCTAATTTTTATCTTTTTTGTTTACTAAAATGTGCTTTTTGTATAACTTAAGGTTGTTATTTATTTTTCAGTTTTTGTTTTTGATTGAACTTAAAATTGATAAACCCTTGGTTTGGTTATATTTTTCAGGAAACAAATCTACGTACGTGTATATAAATTACAGTTTATATTTATATATCTGTATCTTAGTCGAGAGAAACCATTTCTAAACTAACTAAAAAGAATAAAAAATAAATAAAAACGATTTCTACGAAAACAACATTGTTTTCATGTACTCACTTTTTAATCCAACTTTTTAAGCCCAACATAAAGTGAACATATATTGCGTATACACACAAATACAAATACAAAAATAATGTAACAATGTTGTTTCTCTAGAATAATATTACCGACTTCTTCGGTCAAGATCATCCGGTGAATGATGGATCTAGTCAAGTGAAGTATTCTCCATAAACACATAAGCGTTGATTGAACTATAAAGTAACGAGTCAAGTGGTATTCCTCAATACCATCCAACGTCCGAATCATGGGGAATGAAGGCCCAAAGTTGTGGACGCGACGTCAAGTCATTGACCATCTAAACGCACTGGAGATTAAATATTAGACAACTTACGGACAAAAGAAACACTTGTGCAGATCAAACCAAGTCAGGCCACTTCTGAAGTTGGACCAAACAAATCCGTGGTGTAAGTCAGGTGCTTCCTTGGATAGCGGATGCTTGCTTTGGGTTGTTTGTAGGGGTGATTTAGAGTCTTGGTATGGAATTGTGTAGTTTTGTTGGTTTGGTGTTGTATTAATCTGCCAGTGTATTTTTTATTCTTCTTTATATAATTGATTTATGTGGTTATTCAAAAAAAACTAACACATTAATAATTTCTAAATAGTTAATAACGTGTATTGGGAATGTTCATGTACATTTTAATCTTAATGTGAGAACGTAAGAAATAATACTAATTTATAAAAAAATACAAAACGTAAGAAATAATACCAACTACAATACCAATCTACATAAACAATGATTTATAATAAGAAGAAAAAAAACTAAAAATTACAACAAAATAATCAAAATCAAAAACAACATAATAACAGCAAATACCATCAAAAGAAAAAAAACTCTAATATTAACAACAAAATATAAATCAACAAATACATAATCGAAAATTAGCAAATACGAACAAAAAATAACAACAAACACCGATAAAAATAAACCTAATGATAACAACAAATTGGTTCTCATTATTTTTATGTTAAGAATAAAATGTATTTGATCATGTTTTTAATGTATATACTAAAAGTATTTGTACGTATGACGGTTGGATAATCGTAGAAAGTCACCATCTTATTCAAAGCCCACAAACGCAATTCTTGACAAAATTGAATGATAGTTGCTTTATTATTATTTTTCGACTTTTATTTATTTAGTTTCCAATAGTCGATATGAAATAATTGAATTTTGTCAATATGTTTAGGTTTAGACATATTAGGTTTAGATAAGGATAAGAAGCATTTCAATGAAACCATTAAAAATTATTTAGAAATATAGAAATGAAATAATAATAATAATAATAATAATAACAAAAGTAATTCAATTTAATGGTCTTGAAAAAGTTTGAGTGATGATGAAAGAAAGAGCGGAAAGTGCGGTTAACGTGGCCTCCTGCTATAAGTTGGTTGTAGCTCAATGATAGAGCATTTACTTTACAAGTGAGAGATAGGGGATCACCTCACTAACACCAACTTATATGGGAGATATGAGGGATGAGGGTTCGAGTCCTGATCTCACCCGGTTTTATTGGCTTCTCGCTGTCGTGCCGTTTGGCGGGATCAAACCTCACTACCACCAACTTATATGGGAGAAATGAGGGATGACCCTGGCTTGCCAGGGTTCGAGTCCTGATCTCACCCGGTTTTACCGGCTTCTCGCTGTCGTGCCGTTTAGCGGGCGCGGGGGTCGGGTTTTATCCGGTGAATCCCTCAACAGGTGGACCGATAGGGGCTCCGTCCGTCCGGACTAGTGACCGGTTCAGGCTACCTTTAACCATTGAGCGCCGCGTACGGGATACCCGCGTTACTTAGTTGGCCGTTCAAAAAAAATGTGGCCTCCCACTTGGTCACCGTCGCTGACGTCACCTTCTCCTTGTATTGTGGATCATGGAATTGGACACTCCTTTTCTTAGAGCATTCTCATCCTATTCTCTATAAATATGTGAGGGAAGTTTGTAAATTATAGGGTGGGGTGATGAGTGGTTGTGAGTGTAAATTATAGGGTGAAGAGAGAAATTTAGTGATTTTTTGTAAATTTGGGGAAACATTTGGGGAAACATTGTTTTCCCTATTTATTTTTTAATATTTGTTGGATTGGTTGTGAGTAGAGGAGAGAGAAAACTGTAATGATAAATGTATAAAAAATACTATTTAATTAAGCATGAGAGAGAAATGTAGTGTTTTTTAGTGTAATTATAGGGATATAAATGGGGAACGGATTGAGAATGCTCTTACGATTCTCTTTGTTTACGTTATACCCTACATTTTTTATTTATTTAATATTATTTTTATACAATTAAGAAAACCTTCTTTTTTATTTTTTGGTTGTTTGATTCATTTTTTAAAGGAGCTCTACTAGAAACGTAAAGAATTGCCAAAAATCTATAAATATTTATACAATTCTCTTTTTAACCACTAACAAATCCTAGTCATCCAACTACATCTATTGGTAAAACGTCGTTCACGCTCGTTATTAAAGACAATACTGGTTACCCGGCCAACTATCAATTCCAGGGTAAATCCATCGCCCGAAGACCCTTTATAATACTCGCGCACCACATTTTGTTACGAAGAAGATTCGAACCTCGAACCGAGGCATAGTAAATCATATTAATACTACACTTGTGTGATACTTACATCACTATTTCAATAGTTATTTGTCTGAGTGTAGTTGGACGAAATATGAAGGCATTTGGGGCGATTTCGGGCTACAACGCCCTCCGAGACAAAATATATATTAAAATATTAAAAATATATTAAAAAATTAAAAAATTATTGGAGATAAACAGTAATTTTTCAAATATAAAGAAAGATCATCACGTTTTCTAAAATATAAAAAAAAATTAAAATTTTTTCACTCACAACAACCTAAATCACTCACTAAATTATAAAAACACTCTCTCATGTAATATGATGGATCGGATTAGAATGGTCTGACATGGTTGTACTAGTCAAGCAAGGAACATTGTACTAGTCAAGAAAGGAACATAAGGCTCTCAAAAGCTATTATAGGGGTGTTTGGCCTGCTTTTATTTTTAAGCTTATGCTTATATAAAAAAATTAGCTTATAGCTTTTTTTCTATTATTTGATAAGCTCTTTTTAAGTGTTTGGATTAGCTTATATTCTACAAGTTAATAATGTGTCTTAATAAGTTGTTAAATCCATCATTCTTTAATTTGTTAGAGTAATAATTATTAATCCACCACCATTTGAGGACAAATGAGTAATTTACACCCTTAAACAAATAAGCTTTATCAAATAAGCTAAAAAACCATCTTTAAATAAGCTTATTCAAATGAGCTTATATAAGCTATAAGCATAAGCTTAAAAAGCTAAGCCAAACACTAATTTAAGCTTATTTTGTAAAAAAAAACTAAAAAAGCTATAAGCTTTGTTAAAAAAGCTAGGCCAAACACCCCCTATGTAAATATATACATGAAAATTGATCAACTTGTTTTTTATGTATAATGACAATATTACCCCAAAGACTACTAATAATACATACATACAAAATACAGAAAAGCCATACACTTGAAATAACAACTCCCCTACTACATCAGTGTTTGCCTTGTTCACAGCCTTCCTTTATCGTCATCTCCACCTCCGACACCGTGCTAAAATTCGTCTCACCGGTGCTTATCGTGGACGCCGTTGACTCCAGCCCTGACCCCGCTTGAATCTCCTTGAACATTGCCATCACTTGAATCATTGTCGGCCTCTTCCACGGCCGGTCATCCAAACACGCACACGCCACTTTCAGGTGTTGTAAAAGCTCAACCTTTAACGTTGGGTCTTCCGTTAACAGTTCCCGATCAAACACGTCGGTTATGCAGGTTCTAGCGTGCAGTTTCACCCACCCGACAAGGTTGTTGTCGCCAAAATCTAGTGAATCGGTGGGTTGCTTTCCTGTTAAAAGCTCGAGCAGCACAACACCGTAACTGTAGACATCACCTTTTGTGGAGCATCTAAAACTTTGATAATACTCGGGCGGGACGTATCCGGGCGTTCCCGCTAACGTGCTCACGCTTAAGTGAGTGTCCATTGCACTCATATGTCTCGCCATACCAAAATCCGACACCCGAGCCTCAAGATTTTCGTCTAGTAAAACGTTGCTCGATTTCATATCCCGGTGAATAATATGTGGAATGCAGTTGTGGTGTAGAAAAGCCAGTCCGCGGGCTGACCCGATCGCAATCTTCCTTCGCTTAGCCCAGTTTAGTTTAATCCCGGTTTTCTTTCTGTCATGTAAAACGTCTTCTAAGCTTCCGTACTTCATGTACTCGTAAACAAGTAACCGTTCGTCTCCGACCTTACAATACCCGAGCAACGGGACAAGGTTTCTATGCTTTATCTTCCCAATCGTTTCCATTTCTGCTGTGAACTCCCGGTCGCCCTGCCCGCTAACGTGAATAAGCTTCTTGATCGCGACTACAGTGTTATCTTTCAACTGGGCCCGGTACACATCACCAAACCCTCCAGACCCGATAAGACTATTGTTGTCAAACCCGTTTGTCGCTTCGAGCAGATCTGCGAAAGTGAGTTTTCTTAATGGTTTTTCAAACGCGGCTAAGCTTATGCTTAACGCCTCGCGTGGGGTGGTGAGTTTCCAAGCGGTGCTAGCGTTAGCACGGTCACCACCAGAGTACGAATTGGCGCCACCATCAGCGTACGCTTCGAGGGCAGCAGCCGCCTTCTTCCGCCTCCGTTTCCTCATCTCCACCAAGATTATAACCACTCCGAATATGCAAAACAACGAGAATAACAACCCCATCGCTACACTTCCAGCTAGTGACGCTTCTCGTTTATTTGATTTGTGGTGACTATTTAACTTATCTTTCAAATCCGACCCGCATTTAGGAAGTGGATAACCGCAAAGCCCGGAATTATTCGAGAATCTGTCAGCCGGGAAAGTGTCAAACGGGGCGGATACCGGGATTGCACCCGACAAATTATTGAAAGAGAGATCTGCATCACCCAGACCGAGACTGGTTAACGAGTTGGGGATCGACCCGTTGAGCCGGTTATGTGACAAATCAAGAATGGCTACGTTTTTTAACCCGCTAAGTTCATCAGGAATCGGACCCGTGAGATCGTTGTGACCCAAATTCAATATGTTGAGATAGTACATTTTTCCAAGTTCTTTCGGGATTCCACCTTCCAGTTTATTGTATGACAGATCAAAGAAGATCATTGACCCGTTGTGATTGAAGTTCGGCTGAGTGATACCCAAATACACCCTGGTGAAATTGCATGGATGTCTTGACGAAATCCGGTCTAAATCCACTTGCCGGATACCCCCAAATTCCAGTAAATTTCCCGCACCGTGACACTGCTTGCTCCCATCATTCTTAATGTACAGATACGGTTTTCCGGTGAGATACGCAGCAGCAATGAATCCGGATTGCTTGAAAAGCTCAGGTGGAATAGTTCCACTTAACTGATTGGTGTTTAAATCTAACCATACCAAGCTCTTACAATCCCCAAGCTCCGGTGGAATCTTGCCGGAAAATGAGTTGTTCCCGAGTTTAAGAATAGCAAGATTCGACAAACCGCCTAACGCGGCCGGAATTTCACCACCCAACTTGTTGTTGGAAAGGGAAATCCAGTTCAAATTGATGCAATTGCTTAAACTAGCCGGGATTGAACCGGTTAAATAATTGAAATCTAGAATCAAATTTTCAAGATTTGAAAGGTACATAAGCTCTTCAGGGATTTCACCGGTTAATAAGTTCATCCATATAATCAAATCTTGAAGATTCGATAAGTACCTGAAACTTTTCGGAATTACTCCTTCGAGAGTATTAAAACTCAGATCAAGCGAAACCAGCTGAGAACAATTGCTTAAACTATCAGGAATCGAACCCGAAAGCCGATTATTCTGAAGGTACAACACCTTCAACTTACTAGCACCGCCACCTTGACAGATTCCGGCAGGTATTTCACCAGAAATCTCATTCGAACTCAAGTCGAACCGCTCGAGATTCGTCATTTCAGACAACGTCTCCGGTAACCTCCCTTTAAAATTATTAAACCCCATAACCAATGTCTTCAAGTTAGTCAAGCCCGTAAACAAATCCACCGGTAACTCACCGGTGAAATTATTCTTGGAGATATCAAACACTTCAAGCAAAGAACAAGCCTTGAAACCCTCAGGAACCGTACCGGATATATTGTTACCGGAAACATTAAACTGCACAAGTCCACCGCAACCCTCGGATAACATCCACGGGACAAACTCCGGCCCGGAGATAATATTATACGACAGATCAACAACTTGTAAAGACAACCCAAGCGGCTTCAACCCGCCGTTAAACTCCATCGAGTTCCTTGAAAAGTTGATTACCTTCAAATCTGGACAAACAGACAACTCGGATATATCCGTAACCGACCCGGATATCCGGTTCCCGCCCAGATCTAGAACACGAAGAACCTTACTACAAGATATTAAAAATCTAGCTGAAACAACAGTACCAGTAACATTACAGCTTCTGGCAGTAAAGGATTCTAAGGTAGCAATCGTTAACAAAGTCTCGGAAATAAAATCAAACCCGACGCTTAGGTCAATATTACTCAGATCTATAGCGGAGACCTTATCGTTGGTGCAGGAGACACGAGTGTAGTTACACGGACTGTGTCCGGGTAACCAGTCTGGTAACAAACTGGGAGTTTTGAGTGAGGATTTGAAGGTGAGAAGTTGTTGGTCGCCATTGACAAATGGGAGTAAGGCAAAAAAGACAAGAAAATGGTTAAAGTGAAGAGAAGATTTCATGATGATGGAGGTGGGTGTGAGATGGAAGATGATGATGATGATGTATGTATGTATGTATGTTATGTTAAGTGGTCTGCTTTTTTCAGGAGATTATGAACAAGTGATTAGCTGCTTTCATCATTCCAGTTGGGGAAAATGGTGAATGTAGAGAGAGAGAGAGAGAGAGAGAGAGAGAGAGTTTAGAAAGAGAGAGAGAGAGAGCGAGAAGAGTAGAAGTAGTGTGTATTGTGGGGGTGTTGAGACAGCTGTTTGGTCACATGGCATGTGACCCATCTTCACTGTTAGTTTACCTGGAGATAGATGCAAAGGAGAGAGAAATCAAATTAAATTAAATAAAAAGATATTATTATAAGTTTTTTTTATAAAAACTAAAAAGAAATGTTAGGCCCTGTTTGTTTTTGTCTATTTTCTCTGAATAAAGGAAAACGTCTGATTCGATCAGACGTAATCAGACGTGGGACTGTTTGTTTTTTTTCTAGCATTAAGAGGTTCAGCGTCTTAATAGCATCTGAACCAGTAAGAACTTTTAGTGGGGTTGAAAACCTCTTAACCCAAAAAAAAAACATACGTTTGTCTCCGGCCTCCATTAACTTCTAACCCGGAGACTAGGCTCCATCTCCGACGACTAGAGGTTCGTCTCTAGCATCCACCTCTTAATGATTCAGATTTCAGACATTTGAACCATCTCTTAACATTCAGATGTGGTATTCAGATTCAGACTTAAATCTTAAAAAAAACAAACGGGGCGTTAGTATTTGAAAAGGAGGAGTGTGTTTGTCTCTTATTTTCTTTTCTTTCCTTTCCCTGTGCGTGCATGCGTGTGATTAAGGATGGATCCATCACTGTCTTTTTTATTAGATTCCATCCTCTTTTTCATTTAATTGTTTTTATTAACTTTTCACGACTTCAATTAATTCACACGTATACTATCCATTTTTTATTTTGAGTACCTATTTACGGTACGGTGCTTTATATTAGTTGGATGGATGGATGTATCTTTTTAGAGTTAATGAGAATCGAAACCAAACCCCTCTAAGATTCTATCACGGGTTCAAGGTTTATTTTTTTGTCTTTTGAGTTTTTCAAAAAATAAATAACGGTTCCTAACAATAACTAAATTAATAATAATAATAATAGTTGTGAAACGTTTACTAAATGATTTTGGTATGGTGACAAATAACTATAATTTCTCACGTGTTTGTCTGATTTATTGATTTCACCGTGTTTTATATGATGATATTTATGAATACACTCCTCACATTGCTTATATTTATTGTTAATGTTTTGAACTCTTGTGGAACTAGGCTAGTGTAGATGGCCACCTAAGAATATGACAATGAGAGGATGGCCATGTTGAGAAAAGCCGTTTGTGAACAAGGATACTTTCACAGTTAAACGACAGTTGGTTCTAGTTTATCAAGCCAACTTGGAGATTATATATACTTTCACATTGGAAGGTTCAACGCTAACAACTCCATACCTTATGCAAGGTTCAATCATTGAGGTTTCATCGAGAACTTCTTGTGCTTCAACCAAACTCCATTCATGTGAGGATTGTTGGAAAAAATGTTGATAGTATGATTTCACTAACTCTAAACACAAATAACTAAAGTTATATATAAATTACACAAGTAGTAATTTATGAGTCTGTGTTATCCATGACAAGAACTTCGTAATAAGATAAAATGAGTCAAAATGGAGCTAAGATGATAAGATATTGATGCTCAAAGTAGAGAGTTTGATATCCTTAGTGAGTATTGGCGATTATTACTTGTACATTCCTGCAAACATCAATACCCGTTTAAATTATATTACTTTTGGTTTAGTTTATGTAATAAATGTATTATGTATATGTTCTCTCTCAAACTAGAGAGTTTAATATCCTTAGCGAGCATTGGCTATTACTTGTATATTCCTGTAACTATTAACGTTTGTTCAAATTATATTACTTTTGGTTTCGTTTGTGTAATAAATGGTATTATATAAATTGTTATCTCCTTTGTAAAGACTTGTATTTCTAATTTTCTTGCATATGAAAGAAATTAAATTTATTTATTAGAAATAAATGTACATATCTCTTACAAGTCATGGCTTGAGTGGTGGAATAATTGGAATTGTAGATAACAGTTTATTTATATTTTTACTTATTTGTATTGTCATTGTGATTGGGAATTTTGGTTATATGGCATTGCAACACTTTTGGCTTATAGCTAAGTTGTGTCTCTAGATGAGAAAATAGTCAAATCAAGAGGACTCTTAATTCATATAGAAGAAAATATAAAATAATGCATGCATGTTAAAAGATTGGATGTGTATAATATGTTTGTATTCTTTGAACAAGTTACATCACTTAGAAAAATCAATCTATTATTTTCAAAATAGACTTAATATATACAGATATTATTGGCGTTAGTTGGTCTATAATCTTATTAGGATCGTGTAGGCGTTGAATTTATCCCTTGAATTTATTATGTAATATAGGTGCTGTTTGTTTGTAAAGACAAAAATTGTCTGCAATCTGATTTAATGTCTGCAACTGAATATGTGGTCTGAAGGTCTGTAATCTGAAAATATAATACTGTTTGTTTTATTAACTGTATATCGTCTGCATAAGCTGAAAATTAGTTACATGTCATATATATTACAGTAGATAAATGTCATTTAACGTTTATAAACTGCTAAAATAATTGGTAGAGGTGTACGAACTATGGAAGTGGGTGGTGGTTTGTGGTAGGCGGTGAACGATGGGTGGTGGTGATGGACGGTTGTTGTGGGTGGTGGTGATGGACGGTTGTTGTGGTGGGTGGTGATGGTGGCCGACAATGGGTGGTGGTGGTGATGAACGGTGGTGGTGGGTGGTAGACTATGGTGGTGGTGGATGGTTGTGGCGGGGTGGTGGGGGTGGATGGTGGTGGCGGCGGATGGTGGGTGGTGGCGGGTGGTGGTGGCGACGGACGGTGGGTGGTGGTGGTGGATGGTGATGGTAGCGGACGGTGGTTGTGGCTGACGGGGGGTGGTGGTGGTGATGGACGGTGGTGGTGGTGGTGGTGGTGGTGGGTGGTTAACGGTAGTGGTGAGTGTTTGACGGTGATGGCGGCAAACAATGGGTGGTGGTGGCGGCAGACGGTGGGTGGTGGTGGCGGCGGCCGGTGGTGGTGAGTGGTGGTAGCGACGGACGGTGGATGGTGGTGGTAGTGGTGGCGGACGGTGGGTGGTGGTGGTGTTGGACATTGGGTGTTGGTACTTGGTATGATGTTAAGAAGTGTGAATATGGTGAAAAAATCTTCTTTTTTAAGACCATAAAAGTAGTTTTCAGATTTTTTTTTTTTAAACAAACAGTCTTCAAGAGCTTATATTTGCGGGCCCGCAGACATAGGCTCATTGCAGACCTTATAAGCAAAAACAAACACAACCATAGTGTCATGCATTCCTGACTAGACGCTGAGTAGACACTCGTTAAAGTCACTATTGAAGTCACATGAGCCTATTGTGGTTCAGGCGAACAGTGGTTTTAACGAACTTTCTGTTTTTTTAATAAAAACAATATAGTAAACAAAAAAATAATTTTTATAACAAACATTAAACATCTTTAAAATAAAAGTTATTCCCTAGCTAGCTCCGCCTCTTCCTCCTCGCCATTGTCTTTTATCTTCTTTAATTTCCTCTAAACATAGCGTTTGTTCCTATTGAAAAATAGTTTCGACGCATCATATCTAGGTTGCTAAAGTCCTTAGTAAAAAAGTCTAACTTCCTGCACCTTTCTTTTGAAATATTCACATACGTCGTCACCTCGATACTACTCGATATATTGTGGACGTCTTCGGTAAATTTTGAATTGACCTCGGTAATTGTTCTTTTTCCCTTGTCCCTTAGGACTGGACGACATAGGACTTGTGGTTGATCTTCTTGTCCGGCCACGTGTAGGTCGATCCCTATATTAGCATCTAAGCTACTAGATGAGACATATGTGTTCGACGAAAAAGTTTTCGTACACTTTGGCATTGAGTCACCCTCGTCCACTTGAACTAACTCGGCCCATTTCGATCACAACTTGAGTGTTACCACAAGTAGTCCTCGTCCCACGTTTTTACCATCCCGTGTTTATTCAACACTTTGGCTTTCCATTCCTCACAGGTGAATTAATAGATTTGAAGATCATCATTCTCGCTCGCTCGCATTCGGAGACCGTGTTTATTATGTAAATTCGTAAACAATCTGACAAAGTTGCGAGTTTTGGACCACCTTCCTGATATCATATTGTTTGTACGTTGTCTACTTCCCACCAACATGTAGAACAACTCTCGCACTTTGCCCCAAAATATTTTGTCCTTTTGATAGTCCGCTACATTCAAAAAAGATTTAACAAATGTTAAAACTATATTTTTTAAATTTGATACGAAACAAAAAAAAGGTTAAATAAAATATCGGCATGTCGATATTGGGATATTTCAACCTAAGCACGACGCAAAGTCCGTTTTCTCCTTTACCGTCCAAGGAGTTGTTTTTCTTTTTGGAACGACCTCCAAGGCCGCTCGGCTCGAGCCTCCTGCTCCTCCTTGGCTCTAATTTTTTGGCCTCGTTTTCCCTTGGCGGCCTCCTTAGGAGCCTATTGCATCTCCGAAATAACAAAGTCGGGAGACGGTGGTGGTATTTGACTTGTGTTATGCTCTATCTCGATGCCAAACACGTCGTCGTCTTGACAGAAAGGCAATTCCGGTCGATGATAACAATCTCATTTATCCATATTATTATATATAATAATTATAGAGTTTGGTGTTGCTAAATGGTGATTGGTTCACCTGGCGAAACCTTATTGGTCATTGACATATTATTGTTTTCTGGTACCGTAAAGAACATAACGGAATCTGACCGGGATCGAAAACGCTCGGATTTTATCAACACCCAAGTTTACTTACAAACGTCATCCCATTGGTCCATCTCAATTTTTTTCTATATTGTTCCCCGTTTTTTAGCTCTTGTACCATAACGAAAGTAACCGAACCAATCGAACTCGTGTTGAGTTACCGCCTCAATGCCAATGACTGGCAACGCTTGAATTTTACCACCGGCCGGGTTTACCGACCAAGTAAACGTCGAATATTTTATTTTTTTATGTGTTAATTTAATGATGGTACTGTAACAGATGTGATGGAAATTGGCCGAATTTGCGTATGCACGCCGCCTCAAAACTCGGGATCGGCAACGCTCGGGTATACTCAACGCCAAGTTTTACCGACTGACACCACATCATTGGTCCACCTCAATTTTTATATATGTATTTTGTTTTAGTTTTGGTTTTTAGTTTCAATATCATTATGCAGGTAACTGAAACTGACCGAATTCGCGTCGACTTATCGCCTCAATGCCCAGAACTGACAACGCTTACGTTTATCACCATCCAGATTTTACCGACCTGCCCGGCGCAACGCACTGAGTAAAACACTAGTATATAAACATTTGAGGACTTTGGCGTCGCAAAGCACCCCATTGGGCCACTTTGAGGCACCTTAGTGGTGCAAGTCTTTTGTTTTTTCTTTTTGTTATTTTTTATTTTGGTTTCGGTGCGCAATGAACGTGACAAAACCGACTGAATGTCAATTTTGTTTTTGTTTTGTTTTATTAATGATACCATAATGAATATAACGGAAACCAACCGACTTCGCGTAGACTCACCGCATGTTGTATTAATTCCAGTGTGCATAACAAACGTAACAAAAACAACTGAATGATGATTTTTTTATTATGTTTGTTTTATTTTTGGTTATGATACTGTAACAAGCGTGAGTGAAACTGACCCAATATGCGTAGACTGACTGCCTCAACGCACATGATCGAAAACGGTCTACTTATACCAATTATCGAGTTTTACTAACCGACGTCACCACGTTGGTCCACCTCAATTTTTATACTCCTTTTGTTTTAGTTCCGATACAATAACGCGTGTAGCTGAAACTGACCGAATTCGCATCAATTTAATGTCTCAACGCTAGGGACCGACAAGGCTTGAGTTTTACCATCGTCTGAATTTTAACAGTCTGCCCCGGTGCAAGGCGTCGGGTAAACCCTTAGTTTATAAACAAAAGAAGTTAATTGTAAATGGGTAAAAGGGTTATGAAGAGAAAATAGATTGTGTGTGATTTTTATGGGTATAGGGTTGTTAAATAGATAAGAGTTAAAAAGAAAAAAAAATAAATCAAACAACTCCCTCTCCCCTCCTAAACGGCTCAACTCACGCAACCCCATGCCCCAACGGTTGTTTCTCTTCCGTGAGTGAGCTCACAGCTAGCCATTCATGACTCCAATCGCGTGCAAGGGGTTGTGGTCTTCGACATCCAGGTGGCTCGCTCCCCTCGTTTGCGATTGCCATAAGCGGCATGCAACACCTAGTCTAAGACTATTGGATGGGGTGCACTCTATACTTCATCAATTTACTTACTTTGTTAAGTTAGGTGGTGTTTGTTTTTCTAAAAAAGGTTTGTGCAGACTATTTTGTCTACGCCGTACAGACCATGCACATACATTGTCATCTGCAGATTATTTTTTCGAAGACGTTTCATTAAAAAAACGTATGCACGAACTGTTCTTAGTGCGGACTTAGCATACCACTTTTAAGATCTTTTAAGGTCTGCAAAGGTTAAATATCACTACCTAACAAAACTCACTGTCCATCACCACCACCACCCACCGTTCTCCACCACCACCACCATCACCACCACCCACCGTCCGCCACCACCACTGTCCACCGCTACCTACCACCACCGCATGTTTTAAAAAAGCATGCCTGAGGTGAGAGGAGACCTAAGGCGAGGGCCTATTCGCTTTAGGCTAGTCAATGCAAGTAATGTTTAAAAGGCGAGATTTTTAGGCAAAAAGTGACCTAAAGCGAAGTTCATACGCTCATTTTTCGTACCCAAGTGGTTTTTAAGCATCTAAATGTTGTTCGATATGCCTTTTAGGTTGTATGTACAGGTAGTTTGTATAATAAATTATTTATAATGCTTAAATATAGCTACATTATGGGTCGGGATGCTGAATATACAGATATAAAAATTATATAAATATGTTTATCTCATGTACAAAAAGCTCCTGCTTTTACGCCTTCGCGCTTCTGTTTTAAACCATGTCGTTTTTCTTTGCCTCTCGCTTTTTAAAACCAAGCACCACCGTCCACCACACGACCCACCATCCGCCACCACCGTCCACCACCACCACCACCCAAACTTAACATTAATCTTATAATTTAAGTAATATTAATAATCCGTTAAAATACTATAATATCAAACTCATAAAATAATAAAATATACATTAAACACTTCTAGTTCCCGACAACCCGATCTACTTACTTTTTAAGTCATTAGTTATAATTAATTTTGTACTTTTAATTCTAGTTCGTGACGTTCAATTTCTTCGGTTTTGTTTACGCGCTTTCGGTTTTATTTCAAGTTTGTCTTCACTTAATAGTGTCACATGTGTTTTGAGAAATCTGTACGTCACACTCGGGCGTATTCCGCTTTAGCCGGGGTGTTACAGATCGGTATCTAAGCTGTGACTATAAGATAGGACATTAGCCGTAGTGTTCTAGTTGGTTTTAGCTTATTTTTATTTATTTAGGGTTGCATGTTAGAAATTATGTGGGACCTATTTGATTGTTCAAAGCACTTATTTGATATTATTATACTGATGATTCAATTACTTCAATTACACAAGCACACACAAGTCCAAGGTTTATGCATAAAAAAAGATTTTTCCAACATTTTCAATTATTGATTTTCATTGTGGTGTTCCGATATTTATTCTTCTTAAAGATGGTTCTTTATGGCGGGTATGTAGTAACTGTAAAGGGGACGTGCTTGTTTTCCAAAACTCTTGACACCAAGGTTATTAAAACCTAAGGATAAGCAATGCGCATAAATCCCAATCAGACGCGGGACCCGGTTGCTTACCTGGAGAGTTAGGAAAGGGCATAAACTCTATTAAGCCAAAGCATACCACTTTCAACGTCATATGAATCACAACTTTAAGTTTTCAAACGTGACCATGTTCTCTTTGTGAATGGAATATGGTTACACTCTTAGGATGTCATACAAGTCATGGTGGTTCATGCAACGTGTGACGTCCGACTCTCTATGTTTTACGATGTGTTTTAACTAAAAGTCTGTAAAGTCGTGGTGATACACGAATACTCAGTTTTCGGTTCGATTTAATTAAGCATTTTATACGAGAATAGTTAAGTTCAAAAATTTTGTGACACGTTTTCTTTATTTATACGTTCATTTACGGCTTAAAATTTTGAAAGTTCAAAAAGTTATGGTGATACATAAATGGTTGAATGTCGATTTGATTACTATGTTATTTTATTCATTTACTACTACGTTTTAGAATTGAAAATTCGAAAATTCATGGTGATACATGAATGGTCGAATATCAATTCGATTACCCTATTACTATATTCGTTTACTATTATGTTTTAGAATTGAAAAGTCATGTTTATGAACACACGATTGTCAATTCGATTTCAGTATTTATTGTAAAGTTTAATACTTTTTCCCTATGATTATTCAATAATTTATGAGGTTTCCGTTTATTGAAAGGTGAAAACTCATGACGTTTCATGGGAATTCCAAGTTTTATTACAAATTTGTTTCATATTTTCTTTACTTGTTTTTATTGATGTATCTATTAGTCGTTTTCATACTTACGCCCCAAGTTACACAAATTCTTCATGCTTTGTATCATGCCTCCTCGTTATCCTAGTTGTTACACTCAACTCGCAAAATTACAATCCAAGTTATCTAGCAAATGGGCTCCGCGATCCGGATCACCCCACGTTTAACCACACCCACCTTCATCGCTATAGTAATTCCCAATTCAAAACCAGCACAATTCTTGGAAACTCAAACCAAACCCAACCGAAAACCCTCACACAGAAACACACCCTTTTGTATAGTATGTGTAATTCCCACCACTTTACTTCCCTGAAACATTGATGTACTTCTATTTGTGGTAGATTCAATTACCACTTAATTTCAAAACCTACCCAAACTCAACGCCACTCACCCATCTGCAAGACCTGTACCTAACCATTTGTCTCAATCACATGTTGACCTCATGCTTCAAGCCTACTATCATTGTGGTGACTCTAGCACACCCGCTATACTTTGGAAGGCCTAACTTGGTTCCGCCATGCAATATCCTAACCTCGCATCATTTGTCGACCTTACACGATTTTCCGGTTTCAATACTTAGATCTTTACAAAACTCATCAAACTCGTCTATATTTTCTTTAGCATACTTTCCTATATTTTATCTCTTTTATTAACACATCGCACTTAAACCCAAATCCTTGGCTATTTTTAACTTTCAATCAAATGGATTTTCTTTAAAAAGGATTTATTACCTCTATTATTATTATTAAAGTTATTAACATCATTATTAATATTACTACTACCATTATTATTAGTACCATTACCGTCATCATTATTTTTATTACCATCATTATCAATATTATAATTAATAAAATTTATTAATATTATTTATTATTATTAGTAATATTATTATTATTAGTATTATCGTCACCACCAATAACAATGTAATTATTTATTCAAACCATATTTAAAGTAAACTTTTCGTTCCAAACAAGTCTTAAGCCCTTTAAGGCTATTTTTCATTCAACAAGTCGGATACCTTGACAATCATTTCTTTCCTTTCTACCTAGGTCGCGGG
This sequence comes from Bidens hawaiensis, assembly GCF_021521415.1. NCBI lineage: Eukaryota > Viridiplantae > Streptophyta > Magnoliopsida > Asterales > Asteraceae > Bidens > Bidens hawaiensis. Next base: position 224,043 of record NW_027492129.1, on the reverse strand, counting down.
CCAAAATAAAACATTTGTTTTTACGATTAGAATTTCATAAAAATTTGCAAGTTTTAGCAATAACTAAAGACTTTTTGCCTAAATAAAATAGAATAAATTTTATTATATTATGGGATATAAAACACCACGATTTACAACCGATTTTTGTAAATTAAAATATATGTTGTATCCCTTCCTTTCTTTCCCATTCGTTAACGCCAATGAGTTTCGGCTAAGAAATCATGGCACCACCTCCAACGTCAACTTTCATACCACAAAACAACACTCGAGTAGACAAACGTCACAAGCTGCATTTTTTCTTTAACTTCTCCTTCAGGTATATTTTCCGGACGTACCCAAAGTGACTTTTATATCCATTTCTTTATAATATTGTTTACAAAGTTTATTTCGATTGTTCATTGATCATTGATCATTGATCCATATTCGTTTGTATTTTTACGAAACGCAAATTCGTACATCATCCTTAGTCGCATTTTGTGAATCGGTTTACGTTTGTTACCTCGGAATCTATGACCAATTACCCATCAACGTAACCGTTAAGTGGAAATTGGGATTATGAGCATTTATGTGTACATAGTTACCTAATAGAAACCGTATTTTCATTTTATTTCTACATTTTACTATCGGTGACCGGTTCTCTCCAAACGAAATCGTTTACTTAGAACCGGGACTGTGTCCCATGTACATGCCGAGTTTATGTTTTTACACAAATTGTTTTGTTTGTTCTTGTACTTCTCTTTCACTCGATGTTTTATTTAAACCATTTTTGTTGTACTTGATTTCATCAATCTGGAACAAATGCTTTATTTTATTTTCGAGGATTCAACTACTTACTTTGATAAACTCAAGGTTGCCATTGGAACTCTTCTCTCACAAACTTAATGAATCTTAATATTGTGATAATAGAATTTCGTTTATCCATTTTATTTCAAATTATTAATTTTATATGTTGTAATGATCTCAATGTTACTGTTAATTGCGCTACAATTCATTCAGAGATTTTCATTTGTTAAACATCATGATATTTTGATAATTAAATGTTTCATTTATCTAAGCTATTCTCGAACCCAATGCGTTATCAATTTACATGTTCATATTTCGTTGGTTAAATGCTACGTTTACTTACCACGTTATTCTCGACCTCATTATTTCAATTACATGTTACGATGTTCATAATTCTAAATGTTTCATTCATTAACTTCATTACCTCGTTTATTTCGTTTTTAACATCATTTACTTGGTTTTAGACATGATGATTTTATTTACTTGACTTAGTGTTTTCGCGTTGTCCTTGGCCTGAATGGTCTATCAATGTGTTTCGTAATGTTTTTACCCTTTTAATTCATTATTTTTGATTTTCAACGTTCTATATGAGATCTTTATTTATTTATCTAATATCTATGTCTTAAAACCACACAATAGAGCAAGTTATATGGACCATCTGACGATAGAGGTAATTATGGGTCGACACGTAATTATCAAAGTCCTCGCATGGAAAATATAATAAGTCTAGTTGTGTGAAATAACTCGGAACTTGGAATGATTTGGGGAACGGGACAAATACTATATGATAAGAGCATGGTGGATACGCCGCTGGTACATCCTATATATAAGTGTCCTTGTCATATTTTCTATTTGTGGCGTTCTCTTGGTTCATTAAAAGATCGGCGTTATTTTATTTTTGTTATTATGTATGTATAAAATTCTTTAAACTTCTAACAACTCCGTATATTAGTTGTTCTCTTTTAAAATTTTATTTTTTATTTCTAATTTCGGGACGGAATTTCTAAAAGTTGTAAGTCCTGTAACATTCGTTACTTTTCAAACCCAAAAATCCGACCCGTTTAAAATTTTTGGTTTATTTATAAATAAATATAAATATATATATTTCAAGTTTCGTCTAATGTATTTTTATTTACATTCGTTAAACCGACACCTTATGACGTTTTGATGCCATCGTAATTTTCGTTTATTATTTATATAATATTCTTGAAAATTCAAGTAATTAATCAATCGTTTTATATTCATTTCATTTTATTTATAAAACTACGGAATTTAATGTTGTACTTTAACGAGACCCGAACTATCCCAAGTATAATACGAAAAATATCTAACTTCATAACCTTTTATTTCATTTATAAGAAAGTACAAGGTTCAATTTGTAAACATTCTTTAAATTCAGTTTAATTGAAAGTACAGGGGCTGAATATGTAAATTATGTATAATATAATAATAATAAAAAAGATGCAGCAGCAGCCCGTCTCCCTCCCTATACTTACGGCTTTCCGACGAGACCTCCAGCGGCCGGAAATCGGTGCCTGAGTAAACCAAACACCATATTTAAATGTCGTTCGATCCGGTAAAACATTCCAAACGACTTCTCCATTAATCTTAAGCATTAATACATGATTTATTTCGTCGTTAACTAACAAATTAACTCGTATTAAATCGACACCCACCGGATATAACTTAAAATAAAATAACTCGATTTTAAACACCGAATGTTCCAATGGACAAAAAAATCACACCCGGGAATTTAAGTAAGCAACGAACAAGTAAACGAGTATTAAGCAGTTAACAAACAAATCACACCCGGGAATTCAAGTAAGCAACCAATAGTTATCTCATGCAACCTATCAGATTAATTATAAACGATTAACTAAAGACTGATTAATCAGACAAAACCTTAGACATCAACAATCACTTTACACACGGCACTGGTTATCAAATAGTCCTTGCCAGTGTGACTCAGTTAAGGGTAATTGTATGTTTTATTGTATTCAATCTAACCAAACAGTCATCTGATCAATTATCTAGCAACAGGTAACAGATCGTTCAGACTAACGTAAACCTAAACCGACCGAACACTCAGAAATACCAAACATCAATAATCATATATCAATCATCAATAATAACACAATGATATTATTACTCACATGAGAAAAACTATAAATATTACAAACTATACATCCCGGGTGCGATTCTTGGAGATTTGAGGAGCCTTGACATCATTGGATCTTCAATACGGATGATATGAATCATATGAAGGGTCTTGGCACGAGCTATGGTGGTGGAAATCGCCTCTTGGAGCTGCTAGAAGTCGCCTCCAGCCGCCAAGAATGATATGGAATGAAAGCTAGGTCAAAATGCAGCCAAAAACCCTTTTAAAAATGTTGTTACGAACTCCGGACCGTGGCCCACGGTGGTCCAAGAACCCACGGTACGGTGTAAACTGTTGATTTTGAGCTGGGTTGACCGTGGGCCACGGTGGGACACTTGCTCAAGATCTTGTTTTCTTCATATCTTTCTCGTTTCATCTCCGTTTTCTTCGCCATTTTCGCCCACGTTCTCGTAATTACATCCTCATCTTCTCCTAATTGTTTAATTTCATTTCCAACACTTGTGTAGTGGCTCCGATCTTCCCGAGATATCATTCCATGCTCTTACAAGTCTCCAATTTAGCATATTTAACGATCAATGACCTGAAATACAAAAACACATATGAAGTACCAAAGTTCCTACAATAAACGATTAACACTAATAAATAAATGAACTAAAACATATACACATTAACCAACCATCACATCCTCGCGCTTATCTTTTGCTTGCCCTCAAGCAAACTCTAAAGTAAACATCAACCTCCATCATAGGTATGTAGATTATCGCCATTAATACTAGTAAGGTTTAAGGTCATACCCGGTTTCCCAGACTGACACTTTTTATAAATTGACATCCCACAAATAAGGTTAAGTGCTATAATAAAAACAATAGAGCCCCCCAGACGAGTGTACTTTGTTTCCGGTTAAGGCATACATGTTCATATCCCTCACACTATCAACACTCCTCTCGGTTTAATATCTGGACTAGCAAAAGATGTGTCAGTATATGTCTCTGCCCTCAAATACCAAATATGAGTTACAACTTAATAAGCTTGCAGGCCAGTCTTATCTCCACCCATTACCCACCGGTTGCATAAATACTCGGACTAAGGTTTTGCTGAGGCTTAGGTTGGGTGTGGAATAGGCATATTTAGTGACTAAGGTGGATGAAACCCAGTTTACAAATACACAAACAACTAATCAAAAATAAACAAATTGCTAATTACATAACCTAAAAATAACTTACTTTCTTTTTGACTTTTTGCGGGGGTTTTTTTTTCCAAACTGATAGACAATACACTGAAGCAAATAATTATACAACTCTGACAAACATATAAATAACTCAACTTTGACATACATACATTATGTACTATGCTCAACAACTGACTAAATACAACTCGATAACGAACTGGATTTCATCATACAGGGTTAAAATATAATGAAGGCCAAGGCTGAAATGGTGTTTAATGTCTGGTTTAGCAAATAAACAAGAATGAGGTCCAAATGGGCTCATAGGGGGATATTATCGGGGTAAGGAAATTTATTTAGTGGAGGAAAAGTGTATGTAAAGGTTTTCTAAAGTCCTAATCTCCATACAGGTGGTGGTATTAAGATCTCGATAAGCATGTGACAAGCAAGTTCTAACTCTGTAAATCATACTGGTTTCCCTCAATCAATGGTGTAAGACATGTTTTATATCTATTATATAGTATGTGTATTAAGAATAGGGGGCATCTCACAATATGTCTGGAATAATGGGCTGCCGATATGAAACATGTATACCCTTCCCCTTGACTCGTTATCCCCGCCTAAACAACCCCATTTTCAACTTCTCTTTTTGAAAACATTCGTGAGTAAAACTATCGAGAAGCTGAAAAACCAACCATGACCAGAAACCTATAACTTGGCATTAATGACAATAATTAACAGTTAATAACTTTGGTTTCTGAACACTATTCGAGGTACTATCGGGCTAAAATTTTCAAATTTCCCTCATCCCCACACTTGAGGTTTACATTGTCCTCAATGTTAAAATATTTAAACAATTAATGAACATTTGAGGGACGGGGTTGAAATTGACTTTTTGACTGTTAAGCAATCTTAAAAATTCGGGGCTCAAATGCGACGGTTCTACTAGCAAATATACAATTACACTTTTAACATTTAAACTAATAAGACAAAATAAATTATGAAACTGAAATCACCTGATATTAGCAAGATTGGAAAAGGACCAGTCGGCTCGCGAACTCTCATAAACACTCGTATACTCTCGTCTCGACCAAGTACCAAACTGACAACCGAACCTGCAAAATCTCGAGACGTGTAGAAGCAAGCTTCTCATAAGTGTAAGACATAGGTCTTTTACGAGTTATGAAAATGATTTTCTGTTAATTTTATTAAAACAATTACCGAGCCAAATTAAGTCGTTTCATAATAAATTTTGTTAAACAAGTTAAAAACGATAAAAGACCTAACTCACTTTCGTAGGAATCAAGATTGCATTTAGCATATGCAACAAGCCTTGTAAACCTCCCGGTAGCCCTGGAGGACGAGTGGGGTCTCGTGAGGGTTTATAGTGAACTACACCCACAAAATTCCAAATACAACAAAATATACACGTACCTGGATTAACCACAGCAAAATGAACATGAAAGCACTCTGGGTAGTTTAACTGTAACCTCGTTGTCGGGAAAAAAAAACTTTACCGAACGCATCAAAATCCCAACTTTTCTCGTGCGGTATCCCCACACTTAGCTTTTGCTATGATAGTACGCTTAAAATACAATTAGTAATATAAAAACTAAAACAGAATAGAAACTAAAAATATACAAAATGTACAATTACCACCCTTTTGAAATTTGTATGCCATTTAAGGTGGGCGTCTGGCCCGCTCCCATGCAATTTTCTCATTATAAGCACGTTTTTCTTCAATCATTTGTTGCAGTCTTCCGATAAGCCAGGATCTGGCCCGAACATCCTCAATCTCGACTCTCGATCATTTTTTTTGGGTGGATGTTTCACTTTCTTCTTCCTTGGTCGGCTACCTTTCTCTTCCACCTTCTCACTATGTTGTTTCTCAAATCTCCTCTTATTTATCTTGTCAATCACAAAACATTCCTCTTTTGTGTGATCCTTGTCCAAGGATACACACTTGTCAACAAGAGGGTTAATAACATTTTCAAACAATAATAACCGTTTATCACGGTCTCCCCACGTAATTTCCAATATCCCATTAGCACAATTAATCACCGCATGTGATGTGGCAAGGAATGACCTACCCAATATGACTTGTGGTTGTGTATTATTCACACCTTTAGCATAGTCAAGTACAAGAAAGTCAACTGGGTAGAAAAATTCCTCTACCTGAACCATTACATTAGTCACCATACCCCGGGGAAGTGTATGAGTTTGGTCCGCCAACACCACGGTGGTGTTTACCCATTCTAATGGGCCAAATTCATACTGATCATATAAACTACCAGGTATGATACTAAAACATGCTCCAAGATCTAGAAGTGCCCGATCAATTTTAAATTTCCCAATTTGAATTGATAAAAGCGGCACTCCCGGGTCTTGAAGTTTACTTGAGGTGGTATTATTCTCCACCCCTTCATCCCTTGTGTTGGTCAATTTTTCATTAAAACATTTATCACAAGAACAATTTTCACAAAAAGATGTTTCATTTGCTTTTAATTTTGAGCCATTTTGGAAAATCGTTTCATTTTGACCAACACAATAACTCTCATCACTAACATCTTCCACCACCCCTTCAATAAACTGTGGTGGTGAATTAACTTCAACACTAGAAATTTCAAAATTAGGTAAAAGACTTACCGCATTGATGTGCACATTGTTTCCCTTCTTAGAGCTTGAGCAGTAATGGTTCGGGTTGACTGTGGTGTCACTCAGGAGTTGGCCCGCATTCTTCTGTAATTTCGTCATGTTTGAAACGAGCTGACCAATTTGCTTCACATTGCCTCCCACGATTTATCCCGTAACTCGAACTGTTGTTTCGTCTCAGCCTTTTGATCAGTCATAACTTTCAATAACGCATCCAACTTCGAGTGTACTGACTCGTCAGAATTACCCGAGGACCGTTTCTGCTGATCCTGATTACCCGAAAAATTTTGACCCCGGTTACCGTCTCTGTTATACCCCCGATTCTGATTACTCGAGCCCTGCTGATAACCGCTTTGGCGGTAATTACTCTACGATCTGTTCTGGCTTGATCCTTGAAAGTTCGGGTTCAAATGAGAAGACGCGTTCCCGTAACGAAAGTTCGGGTGATTGCTCAGGCCCGGGTGATATGTGTTCGAATTGAACCCTTGGCCTTTGGAATCCCCGTGAGTGTAATTAACTTCCTCGGTGTCATCCTCCTCATCATCATAATACTCGGGGCAACTTTCTGCCTTATGCCCGAGTTCACCACAATCTTCACAAACCCGGAATTTAACACCAACTTTCCCTACTTCTTTCTTCTTACCCTTTCTATACCCAGCCAGTTCACGTTCTAACTCAGCAATTCTTTCAGATTCACTCGTGACTGACTTAACTGACCTGGAGGAATTATCACGTCTTCGTCTTTCAGCTGCTGCTTCTACCTTGGAATCTTCACACATAAATTCCAAAAAATCCCAATCATCTTCCTCATGATGATTCAGCAACAGACCATTACACGAGGCCTTAAGATGCTTTCGGTCCTCGTATGTCAACCCATCAACAAAGCACCTTACCAGTTCCCACAGTTCGATCTGGTGATGCGGGCATTTCCTGATCATGCCTTTATATCTAGTAAAGGCTTCGTGAAATAACTCACCAGGTAACTGTGAAAAGTGATGAATGTCGGAAAGGGCATCGGTAGTCTTCGACTGTGAATAAAACTCGTTTAGAAAAACTTGTTGCATCTCGGCCCAGTTTCTGATACTGTGCATCGGTAGCGAGTTAAACCAAAGTTTCGCTTTGTCTTTTAGGGAAAATTGGAATAATCGCAACCGGACTTCATCTTGATCAAACGTACCGTCACCAATAGACCCGCAAATAGCCGAAAAATCAGTTAACTGTGAATACGGGTCTTCCGAAGCCATCCTGTTGAAGTGAGGAACAATGTTGATGTAGGATGGTCGGGACTTGAAAGTTTGCTGTCCCTGCACTCGTTCCTGTGAAACCAACGGGGATGCTCCGTCTGAGATGACCGGTCTGAACTGACTGTTAACACCATGATCCGGGGCTATGTAATTTCTCCTCAGCCCCTCGGGGTTTCCCATACTGCCCCGGTTAACCGGAATACCACAAACTCTTTCGGGCCGTTCCGCCCGATTCACCCTTTCTCGATCCCTTCCGTTTCTGTTAACGGGTTCAGCCCGTCTTTGATTAACCGGCTCCTCCACCTCATCTTCATAACTATTATCACCCTCAATCTCTGGTTCACCAACCTCGTTCTCAGGCTAAACCGCCCGATTCCTTCTAACCCATCGATCTACTTCATCATCGGCTGCCCGAAAACCTTCGTTTCCATTATTATCTTCCCCTCATCCTCATCTTCAGTCGGACCACTCGGTTGAACATCATCAATATTTATACGAACTCGGCGGTTGGGGTTATTGTTTGGAGTGGATGGTCCGGCTTGGTCAAAGTTGAGGTTTAAGTTTCGGTTAAGGTTTCGGTTTCGGTTTTGATTTCGGGTTCTGGATGCACGAGCTGAGTTATTTTGGGCGTTTTGGTTATTTTGCTCGTTTTGGTTATTGAAATTGAGTGGTGGAAGTATGTTATCTGGGTGAAACTGGTTATTCTGTGGGAGTGGGTCTTGGTTTTGGTTCTGGTTTTCGTTTTGGTTCTGATTTTGGTTTTGGTCTTCCATCTCATAATTTCTCTTTTGTACTCGGTTCTGCCGAGCTAACCTCTCGATTTCGGGCTCGTAAACTAACGGAGACTGTTGGCCCGAATGGCGGGTGCGCATAGACCTGTAATCTGCACAACTAACACAACCCGCGTAAAATACAGATAAATAAAAACTAAAATTAAAACGAAAATAAACACAAAAATCAATTAACACGAAAGACACTAAGCGCACTAACTCCCCGGCAACGACGCCATTTTGATGACCGTTGTTTGAGTCAATCAAAAACCTAATTATGCTAAATAGTTAGAGCAAGTAAGGTATCGTATCACAAGGAGTACGTGGTCAATGTATTCGTGTAACATATTTCTAATTATGAAGTGAATGATTTTTTAGTGCTGATTACACAAGCTATAGTGTGAATTTAAATAACTAAGCAACGAACAAGTAAACGAGTATTAAGCAGTTAACAAACAAATCACACCCGGGAATTCAAGTAAGCAACCAATAGTTATCTCATGCAACCTATCAGATTAATTATAAACGATTAACTAAAGACTGATTAATCAGACAAAACCTTAGACATCAACAATCACTTTACACAAGGCACTGGTTATCAAACAGTCCTTGCCAGTGTGACTCAGTTAAGGGTAATTGTATGTTTTATTGTATTCAATCTAACCAAACAGTCATGTGATCAATTATCTAGCAACTGGTAACCAGTCGTTCAGACTAACAAAAACCTAAACCGTCCGAACACTCAGAAATACCAAACATCAATAATCATATATCAATCATCAATAATAACACAATGATATTCTTAGTCACATGAGAAAAACTATAAATATTACAAACTATACATCCCGGGTGCGATTCTTGGAGATTAGCCGAGCCTTGACATCATTGGATCTTCAATACGGATGATATGAATCATATGTAGGGTCTTGGCACGAGCTATGGTGGTGGAAATCGCCTCTTGGAGCTGCTAGAAGTCGCCTCCAGCCGCCAAGAATGATATGGAATGAAAGCTAGGTCAAAATGCAGCTAAAAACCCTTTTAAAAATGTTGTTACGAACTCCGGACCGTGGCCACGGTCTGGGTGGTCCAAGAACCCACGGTACGGTGTAAACTGTTGATTTTGAGCTGGGTTGACCATGGGCCACGGTTTTGACCGTGGGCCACGGTGGGACACTTGCTCAAGATCTTGTTTTCTTCATATCTTTCTCGTTTCAACTCCGTTTTCTTCGTCGTTTTCGCCCACGTTCTCGTAATTACATCTTCTATCTTCTCCTAATTGTTTATTTTCATTTCCAACACTTGTGTAGTGGCTCCGATCTTCCCGAGATATCATTCCATGCTCGTACAAGTCTCCAATTTAGCATCTTAAACGATCAATGACCTGAAATACAAAAGCACGTATGAAGTACCAAAGTTCCTACAATAAACGATTAAAACTAATAAATAAACGAACTAAAACATATACACATTAACCAACCATCAGTCTTCAACTTCAAGGTGAATTTCTCACACCCCCTTTTTAACGCTTTTATATATTTGGGGGGGGGGGTAGTATATATATCCTATCAACAATACAATTTCATTTATTCATTATTTACAAACTTCAATTCATTACATGGACTTGTGTGTTTATATGCTTACTTGCTCAAAGAGTACGTGCTCATGGTTTTCTCATTAAGTATGATCATACGCCCCCCTATGCACTCAGGACCTCGATGTTATGAGTGGAATAGGGACCCTCGATCCGAGTACCTTGGTTGTTACCAACGGAAAGGACACTTACTTGCGCTATTATCCAAGTACGTTGGTGCACAATCTCAACTGAAAGGGAACTTTACTTGCTCATTACAATTGTTCATGGAATTGTAGATTTTTATGTACTTATATCAAAACTTGTTTGAACTCACCAACTATTCATTTAGTTGACATTATATATATATATATATATATATATATATATATATATATATATGCTACAGGTACCTTATTTAGAGAATGCTGCTGTGACGAGGACACTAGAACTTAGGTTATATTAATAAATGGACAAATTGTTAATTGTTCTTGTATTTCCCTTATATTTCTTGTTTCAAACTTGTGTACTGGATGTTTAAATTAATTAATGATAATATTGTCACTTAATAGTGTCACATGTGTTTGGAGCAATCTGTACGTTACACTCGGGCGTATGCCGCTTTAGCGGGGGTGTTACAGCACCTTAACGTCATGTTACACTTCACTCCACTCTAGGGGTGTTCACGGTCCGGTTTTCGTGGTTTTTGGGTCAAACCGCGAACCAAACCGTTAGTAACGGTTTTAGTTTTCGCAAACCATAACCAAACCGTAGAACTTTTAAACCGAACCGAACCAAACCTTTACTATTGGTTTGGTTTCGGTTGGTTGCACGGTTTGGTCCTTACGGATTTTTATATAAATTGTTCAACAAAGGTATGATATATTTATAGTAAAGTTGTCGATAATTTGCAAATATCAAACATGTTTAAACACAATATGTTCACGGCCTAGGTTTAAACACAAGTTGTTTGAAACATGCATCAAAATAACTATGTGACCAAACTTCAATATGCCAAAATAACTATGGATGGTCCGGCTTGGTCAAAGTTGAGGTTTAAGTTTCGGTTAAGGTTTCGGTTTCGGTTTTGATTTCGGGTTCTGGATGCACGAGCTGAGTTATTTTGGGCGTTTTGGTTATTTTGCTCGTTTTGGTTATTGAAATTGAGTGGTGGAAGTATGTTATCTGGGTGAAACTGGTTATTCTGTGGGAGTGGGTCTTGGTTTTGGTTCTGGTTTTCGTTTTGGTTCTGATTTTGGTTTTGGTCTTCCATCTCATAATTTCTCTTTTGTACTCGGTTCTGCCGAGCTAACCTCTCGATTTCGGGCTCGTAAACTAACGGAGACTGTTGGCCCGAATGGCGGGTGCGCATAGACCTGTAATCTGCACAACTAACACAACCCGCGTAAAATACAGATAAATAAAAACTAAAATTAAAACGAAAATAAACACAAAAATCAATTAACACGAAAGACACTAAGCGCACTAACTCCCCGGCAACGACGCCATTTTGATGACCGTTGTTTGAGTCAATCAAAAACCTAATTATGCTAAATAGTTAGAGCAAGTAAGGTATCGTATCACAAGGAGTACGTGGTCAATGTATTCGTGTAACATATTTCTAATTATGAAGTGAATGATTTTTTAGTGCTGATTACACAAGCTATAGTGTGAATTTAAATAACTAAGCAACGAACAAGTAAACGAGTATTAAGCAGTTAACAAACAAATCACACCCGGGAATTCAAGTAAGCAACCAATAGTTATCTCATGCAACCTATCAGATTAATTATAAACGATTAACTAAAGACTGATTAATCAGACAAAACCTTAGACATCAACAATCACTTTACACAAGGCACTGGTTATCAAACAGTCCTTGCCAGTGTGACTCAGTTAAGGGTAATTGTATGTTTTATTGTATTCAATCTAACCAAACAGTCATGTGATCAATTATCTAGCAACTGGTAACCAGTCGTTCAGACTAACAAAAACCTAAACCGTCCGAACACTCAGAAATACCAAACATCAATAATCATATATCAATCATCAATAATAACACAATGATATTCTTAGTCACATGAGAAAAACTATAAATATTACAAACTATACATCCCGGGTGCGATTCTTGGAGATTAGCCGAGCCTTGACATCATTGGATCTTCAATACGGATGATATGAATCATATGTAGGGTCTTGGCACGAGCTATGGTGGTGGAAATCGCCTCTTGGAGCTGCTAGAAGTCGCCTCCAGCCGCCAAGAATGATATGGAATGAAAGCTAGGTCAAAATGCAGCTAAAAACCCTTTTAAAAATGTTGTTACGAACTCCGGACCGTGGCCACGGTCTGGGTGGTCCAAGAACCCACGGTACGGTGTAAACTGTTGATTTTGAGCTGGGTTGACCATGGGCCACGGTTTTGACCGTGGGCCACGGTGGGACACTTGCTCAAGATCTTGTTTTCTTCATATCTTTCTCGTTTCAACTCCGTTTTCTTCGTCGTTTTCGCCCACGTTCTCGTAATTACATCTTCTATCTTCTCCTAATTGTTTATTTTCATTTCCAACACTTGTGTAGTGGCTCCGATCTTCCCGAGATATCATTCCATGCTCGTACAAGTCTCCAATTTAGCATCTTAAACGATCAATGACCTGAAATACAAAAGCACGTATGAAGTACCAAAGTTCCTACAATAAACGATTAAAACTAATAAATAAACGAACTAAAACATATACACATTAACCAACCATCAGTCTTCAACTTCAAGGTGAATTTCTCACACCCCCTTTTTAACGCTTTTATATATTTGGGGGGGGGGGTAGTATATATATCCTATCAACAATACAATTTCATTTATTCATTATTTACAAACTTCAATTCATTACATGGACTTGTGTGTTTATATGCTTACTTGCTCAAAGAGTACGTGCTCATGGTTTTCTCATTAAGTATGATCATACGCCCCCCTATGCACTCAGGACCTCGATGTTATGAGTGGAATAGGGACCCTCGATCCGAGTACCTTGGTTGTTACCAACGGAAAGGACACTTACTTGCGCTATTATCCAAGTACGTTGGTGCACAATCTCAACTGAAAGGGAACTTTACTTGCTCATTACAATTGTTCATGGAATTGTAGATTTTTATGTACTTATATCAAAACTTGTTTGAACTCACCAACTATTCATTTAGTTGACATTATATATATATATATATATATATATATATATATATATATATATATATGCTACAGGTACCTTATTTAGAGAATGCTGCTGTGACGAGGACACTAGAACTTAGGTTATATTAATAAATGGACAAATTGTTAATTGTTCTTGTATTTCCCTTATATTTCTTGTTTCAAACTTGTGTACTGGATGTTTAAATTAATTAATGATAATATTGTCACTTAATAGTGTCACATGTGTTTGGAGCAATCTGTACGTTACACTCGGGCGTATGCCGCTTTAGCGGGGGTGTTACAGCACCTTAACGTCATGTTACACTTCACTCCACTCTAGGGGTGTTCACGGTCCGGTTTTCGTGGTTTTTGGGTCAAACCGCGAACCAAACCGTTAGTAACGGTTTTAGTTTTCGCAAACCATAACCAAACCGTAGAACTTTTAAACCGAACCGAACCAAACCTTTACTATTGGTTTGGTTTCGGTTGGTTGCACGGTTTGGTCCTTACGGATTTTTATATAAATTGTTCAACAAAGGTATGATATATTTATAGTAAAGTTGTCGATAATTTGCAAATATCAAACATGTTTAAACACAATATGTTCACGGCCTAGGTTTAAACACAAGTTGTTTGAAACATGCATCAAAATAACTATGTGACCAAACTTCAATATGCCAAAATATATCATAAAGTTAACAAAATATATCAAAAAGTTAACGGTTTGGCTTAGCACATTTTCTAATTCATTGCAAGTATGCAGTTAATAAATATTATATACATTCCTAGTTCTAGTTTAACAAATATATTCATATATAATCTTAGATATATTAATAAATTAAATATAATTAACTTATACAGTACGGTCCGGTTTTATACGGTTGGTTTTTGGTATAAACCGTAAACCAAACCGTTCGCTACGGTTTGAAATTTTTGAAACCGACCAACCAAAACTTAAGAAAAAAAATCAACCATGAAACCGGATCGATGACCGGTTTAAAGGGTTTCACGGTTTCAAACCAAATCGTGAACACCCCTACTCCACTCTACTATATCAAGAATATACTCGTCAATTCATCAATTTTTCCACTATGCCATGTCATTCACCAATTAATACTTAAGTAAAATTAATACTACAAAAAGCATACCAACTAATAATAATTACAAACACTATTAATAATCAAAAATAAGTATAAACATAAAACTAAAAAACTGTTAACTTTTTAGCACTCTTTGTCTTCGGGTGGTCAAAAATGTAAATATATTTTTGTCAAATTTACCGATCTAAACACGTGTCAAATTCGTTTACGAGACTACTTTTCCCCAAAACAAATCAGTTTTCGTTAACTTATGTCGGGATGTTCAGAAAAAAAATTGTATATAGAAACTTGTCTAAATAGATTTTTCTTGAAATTAGCAAATGATTTTTTTTTTACCAAAAATAAGTTCAGGTGCTAATCAATTAAAACAAGGAGAGAAAATTAAGAATTAGACGTTGAATTAGTTGGGAGATTTTAGGCAACTATATTGAGGATGATTGGCCCCAACAGAAGAGGGGTTTTTGGTTTGTGTGTGTTTGGGGTGCGGGGGGCTTGCTTCAGTGCCACATCACCCATAAAATCAGTGAATTGTGGTCTATATTACAATCTAAGATATGGGAAAATTCCTAAATTAGCCCTATTTTGGGAAGGGGTTTCAAAATGTCCCCTAAATTTTAGAATTCTAAAAATGTCTCCCTCTAACAGGAAGTTTATCTTTAACACATCTTAGACTTTCTAACGCGTCGTCGGAGATTTGTTAGCCTTCCTAACACATCGGTGAATATGCGTTAGACTTCTTAACGCATCGTCAATGACACGTTAGCCTCTTGTTTGTTTTTTTAATATTATATTGATATAACTAATTCTACTTGTTTTTGTGATTTTATAACTTTTAATATGTAAAGTTTTATATAATTTCGAATATACCGATAAAAAATGTTTATTTTTATCTATATGTTGGCATAAATTTTATTTAAAACCGTAAGGGTCAAATTTTATTGAATATTTCGATATTAATTTGACATGACTCGGGTTTAAGTAAATATATGTCGGTCCGTAGATAAAAATAAGCATGCTTTATCGGTATATTCGAAATAATATAAAACTTTATATATTAAAAGTTATAAAAAACAAATATAGGTATAAATAGTTATATTAATATAATATTAAAAATAACAAACAAGAGGCTAACAAGTTGTTGACGATGCGTTAAGAAGTCTAACACATCTTTTCCGATGTGTTAGGAAGTCTAACACATCTCCAACGATGCGTTAGGAAGTCTAACACATCTCCGACGATGTGTTAGGAAGTCTAACAGGAAGTCTAACACATCTTTGACGATGTGTTAAAGATAGACTTCCTAACGCATCGTTGGAGATGTGTTAGAAGGGGACATTTTTGGAATTCTAAAACTTGGGAGACATTTTTGGAACCCCTTCCCAAAATAGGGCTATTTGTGAATTTTCCCTATATATATTTCGTAATTTTATCTTTCATGATTATATTAGTAGAAATATGATAGAATATTAATAAACTACATTGTAAATATTAATTTATACATATATAAAATATAATTTAACATATTATATGTAGGTTATCTCAAAAAGATAAATTCATGTAACGTTTGAAATATATAAAATGCTATAAGGAGATATTAAAAGAGTAATTTTTTTTAATTTGTTTTCCTTTGGAATTCCCTGAAATCGCTTTATCCTTTAAACTTGACTTAATGTCAAATAAAGAAAACGTTTTTGGCATGAGCTATTTTTAACAATAAAGTCAAATTATGTTCAAAGTTCATAAATTTGCGTCTCAAACTCACTTTAAAGACTTAAAAAGGCATATTTTCTTTTAGATATAAAGTCCAATCATCTCATCTTTTATAAATAACTACTTTTTAACCCGGCGCATTACGCCAGTCGTTAGGGCCGTTCATAACCGATATCGATTGAATTGACGTTAACCCTCCGCCTAACGCAACGCTTGGGTTTTATCAATGTCATGGTTTTAAAATGCTTGGGTTTTACCAACACCCGGATTACCAATAACACTCAGGTTTTACCAATATTCAGGCTTTATCGATGTGACAGAATGGCAAAAGTTAACTTACATACAAAAACAACAAATAAATTACCTATACTACCATGCTCAACAGAGCAAAACATAAGCAATAACATTCATGAAAATAATGAACTAAAAAACAAAATCAAATAAAGGCCTACAAAAACGAAATATAAAAGGGCAGAAAGTCAGAAACTTCACATGGAAAAGAAAATTGGAGTTAAACATCCAAAAAAAAAAAAAGATAAAAAATTATGCAACTTGAGAAAAGAACCTAGGCAAAATCAGCCGCAGCCGGGGACATGTTTTATCAAATATTAGTCCAACCATCACACTATCATCATATAACTATTAAAACCTCCAAAATATTCACCTAAAAGGTCAAGTTACTCGTATTCAGGAAAAAACCTTGTGTGCCACCAAAGTCCACCTTTTATCTATATATATATGGGTATTTTCATTTCGGCCATCTCTAAAAGTTCAAGTGTACAGGGCGACATGAGGTTGAACACCGCTCCCTGGGCAACAAATGGGCGATATGTGAGAGAGGGGCCTTGTCGTGGGTTTTGGTTTAATATTATTATATTAGTATGTGCAATATATATAAGATGTGATAGGGCAACAAAACCACTACACCCCCAAAAATGAAAATCATCCCTCTTCCGATATGGCGTCACATGTCGGAAGTCGTCCCCATTTTGTAGTCCTCCATTACACATAGCCTAAGGGGAAAGGGGTGGTCTCGGTAACCACGCGGGGTAATCCATTTGCCGTGCAACAACTCTGCCGCTAGTGTTTTTCCGATGCCTTGCGAGTTCTTTACACGACCGAAATATATATATGTTTTATATAGAAACTAGAATCAACCCGGCACGTTGCGCCGAACAGGTCGCATGTGTTTATATACCTGTCGTGTTCCAGCGATACACTAATGAGGGTTCGGTTGGTGTCACACTCCAACCTACTACGGAACATGCCAACATACTTTGTATCATAGCTTAAAAGACACTAAATGAATTACACGTGTCAATATCTAAATTATTTATTTCATAAATTGATGAAGTACACAAGAGCATAACATTGTTCTCAAAGGAAATACATTACAAATAGATATTCAAAACTCAAATCAATGACTTAAAAGTAAATTTGTTATTTATTCATCATGCAACCTAAGGTATATTCTAAACTTCATCACTTGCTTCATCCCAAATAGCTACCTGCGTCATGCGTGAAAATATATAGTTTGTCAATATAAAGTTGAGCGAGTAATCACGATTTTTGTATATAATAATATTGAAAATGACAGTTTCTTTCGATAAACATGAATCACTACAACTAGCATAACAATAACAAATAAAAGGGCCATTTCCCTCGTCTCAACGGGTTGAGTTACTCCGACGGCGTATGATCATACTAATGAGGATGATGATGAGATACCAACCACCATACTTCAAAATAAACACATAGTCACATTCGCACGTATAAACTAATTGAGCAATTGCATATCTACGCAAACAGTGTAATTGTAGTGAAACCATAATGCTATTTAGTTAGTGAACGCGTAACCCCCTATAACATCCCCAAATTTTGATCCAAACTTGACAACTTAGGAAAGTTGAAGAATCAAATTTATTCTTAAAAATAAGTGATGGAAAAATCTAAATAAAGAAATAAAAAGGAAATAAGGAAAGTAAAAATACACCATAAAGAAGAACATCCCATATTAAGAAAATGGGAAAAGAAAACTCATCTCACATGGAAAGTGGTAAAGAAATATAAGTTCTTTATAAGGAATAGATTTTTCATAATAATATTCTTTTATGTCAAACATGCATCAAGTGGTCCTAGCAGAGGGTGCTTCGCACTCGACGCGCACACGCATGGGCTTGGGCGAGGCGAAGGCGACGGCGAAGGGTGTTGGGCGCAATGTGGCGCTTTGATAGTGCACTTTGCACGCTCGCATCGCCGCGAGCCGCCTTAGTATTTTTGGACAATGGGAGTTAGACCCAGACGTAACAAGCTACCAAAAGCCAAGGGACCAACAATGAAAAATGTTATCCGGAGACCCATCACGATACGTGATAAGTCCAAGAACAAGGCCATCGCGTAACGCGATGGTCCGTTATGACTCTGCGAAACGTGTTGCATCCGGGTGACACGTGGCAGATGTGTCAGGCCACGTGGTGACACGTGGAACTCCCTGAGCATCATGAGTTATCGCGATACGCGATAACCATAAGGAAGGGTCCATCGCGTATCGCGATGAGACCAGATTCCAGCCTATAGACAGGGGGTTCAAAACTCTTTTCTCACACACCAAATCACTTTCTCTCTCTAGATTTACTCTCTCTACCTCGGTTTCCGTGCCCTCGATCCGATAATTATATCCTCGTAAACCGTGCCATATACCGGCGCACCACATTTTGCGTGACGACCTCGTCATGTGTGTCAACCTCGTTATGCGTGCCAAGCTTCGAAGTTCCGCCAATTAAAGCCCTAGTATGTGACAATAGAGTAGAAGTGCTGCTCGTACAAGTTTAGGCATTTAAACTCCATATACCCGCGTAAGGTAAATCATTCATTCACAAAGATTTTCAAACGAGATCACCACATCATTCAGAACAGACAGTCATAGGTGAATACGTTAAACCTTTTCAATCAGTCAAAATAAGCGAGTTGTTTATCTTAAACAAAGACAGTTAAATAAAGATTTATGGGATTACGTGATCCCTATTAAAATACAAGATAGAAAATAAAAGCAACTCAGACCGAGTACACATGTGTCTAGAACCAAACATAATTAATCTAGTCATCAGTCAAGGCTACGTGGCCGAAGACTAGAGATCATAATAAAAGTTCTCCAACGGGCGTCAGTTGCCGGAGAACCGTAATTGTGTGTATTGGCAGTGACACATTCCCAGAAATAAGAGACGTTTCTGCTGAGGGTGTTCAAGAAAACTATCTTGTCAGTCAAAGAAAGATTTATAAAATGTTTTTAGAGTCAACGATTCATCAGCATATCGCTGACGTGTTTTTCCTAACATTTCAGAAAATAAAGTTAATAACGTGTAGCAAGGGACTAGAGCCATTCAAGAGGATAGACGCTCGCAAGGTAGAGATGGCTCAGTTTTAAATCATTAAAATTTTATAAACAATATTTAAATATGATTTATAAAACTCAGCCAAAGTTTATATATTAAAATACTTGGGTACTTATTATTCGAGAGACTTTCCAAATAAATTAAATATTTTCTTTTACAATTAAATTGTTGTTTCAAAATTATATTAATATTTTATTATAAATTAAAAGACTTCCGCTAAACTCTTATATATTTACAAAACAGGTACCGACTATTAGTCACATGCCTAGGCCCTAAGACGGGGTGTGACATGCCCCGAAAAGGTAGAACGGTAAAGGGGGGGGGTTGTGATTACTCACATTATCAGGTGGATTAATGAGGATGTGATGTGATAAAGTCAGGATAGAAACGGTCAAGCTTCTCGAGATACATCAACAAAAGATCCTAATTGTTAATGATAATATCCATTAATTATAAATGAAATAATTATAATAACATGACTATGATGGGTTTGGGATTCAGCAGGGTTTTAAATAAAATTAACATATTATTAGTTTAACTATCATTATTATTATTATTATTATTATTATTATGTGCTGGCCATCAGGCCAACGCCTCAACTTGTTTAAAAGATGAAGCCGATAATTCAAATACATTACAAGTGAGTCCTTGTTCTTCCCAAACCAAACCATAGAGTTCCAATCAGATTAATTTGTAACTGATGATTGAAATTGATTTATGGTTAACGTTAATAGATTAAAAATGAACTAAATGCATGATTTAATTACCAGAAACGGTCACGAATCAAGGGTTAACGGTCAAATATTCTTCACGACTTGAGCTTGAGATCATTAGGGGACTTAACAACTTCGTAGCTTGCAGTTGGTTTAGGGTTTGGTGTTGTGATGTTGAGAGAATGGTGTGGTAGCTTTTAATTGCATTTTGATTGAGTTTATATAGTGTTTTAGGGACGAGTTAGGTCGTTGTTCATCATTAATCATATTAGCAGTCAATTGTTAACTGTTTCCCATGATTAGAGTGCCGGTGGGATTCGTTCGTGATCAAGGAATAATTTAGTGAGATCATTTGCATTGATTATCCCGTGATTTAAGTTTCAAGAAAAGGGGGGTGCGCGTCGGTGACGGTGGTGATGATGAAGGGAAAGGAAAAACAATTGATTAGTTTTTTGCAATTAGGTCCTTGAACTTATGTGGTGGGTGAAAAAGTGGGTAAAAGTTTAGTTAGAGGGGTATTAGTGCACAATTCTAATAGTTATCATCAATTAATTTCGGTAAGATTACAAATATGAGGTATAGAAGACCTGAAATGTTACAGTTGGCACGAGTTAAGTTCAGTAAGATGCAACACAAGATTAAAAAATCTAATCCGTTTATGTAAAAAAACATAGTGACACTTATATAACTTAAAAAATCATGTGTCTCGGCTGGTTGTCCAGCTCGCCCTATGTTTGGGCTGGCCATGAATAAAGCGTCCTTCTTAATTGAAAATATTGGAAGATTTTGTTCATATTATCAACTATTCGTACAAACAATTTTTTAATATCTGAAATCTTCTTCATACCATCTCGTCACCAAATATTCGACTTTCAAGGGAATAATTTTGCACGAGCTGATCATGTGCACCTTCACGATATCTTTTTACATAACTTGCTATTGCAATATCTTAAACTTCAAGTAACATAGCTTAAGAAACTATAGAGAAAAAGTAATAGTTACATGCATTTGTAATACTTGATGAAGACACATTATCAGATTTTGATTATGAAACGACACCATTAAGCATAACCTTTGAAATAGATGATGAAGATGTTGTCTAAAATATAGCTAAAAATTTGAGAGCGAGTAATTAAGATTTTTATGAAAAATATAAAGATGTTAAATGATTAATGTGGTGGATTATTTATGTTAATAAAAAAGTTAAAAAGAGTCACTCAAAGGCAAGTTAAAGTACAAACAAACATTCTTGTGGTTTGGCCTTCAGAGAAACAACACTCGTTTGTGTTTTTGAGTGATACTTCTATAAGTGTGGTGATGTTTTTATCAACCCCGCTCATGCGAGCTCATGTACCGCTTCTTGCCAAGAGCATTTAGGCTATTCTTTTTCGGCCTCAAAAATTTATTCTAACACTTAGTTTTATCGGTTGTAACTACAAATTATCATTACTTATATGACTTAATCCTACCGAAAATACGAACATCAAGTTAAAATATATCAAATGAAAAAAGAAAAACGTTATGTCCACTATGAAAGCCACTAGCATTTTTTTTACACCTACAAATATCACTTCATTTAACGTGTAATTTGTAGGGTATTAAGTCATTTTAAAAAAAAAACTTTATAATCACAGCACATGTATTTAAAAAAATAGTTATGAAACTTTAATATACGAAATTGAGATAGATTTTTTAGTGTGTAAAATAAGCAAGTACATGTATATTAATATTTTATATGTAACAAGATCCGTGTAATATAAAATTAGGTGCAATTTGTATAATAATTAAGATAATGAAAATAGGGAAGCAACTTCCAAAAATCGAATTGGAATTTAACAAAAAGATGTCTCAATTACGAGGCATGTTCTTTTGGGTCAAGCAAATGTTGAGCTTTATTTTGGAATCCAGCGTTAAACCAGGAATGCACGTGGGCCTGCGCGTGCGTTTGCACGCAAAACATTGAGGGTCCCTCCCTCCGATGCTTATCAATTTTCAGTACTTATTATAATAATGTTAACGTACGTAATTACTTAATTTTGTTTCTTTTAACGGTTATTTTGACCGCAAAGAAAACATTTTTCTCTCAAATTGGAACCTTTTTTTTTTTTTTTTTCAAATGTAGGATTTGAATATGAGACTTTCTTATATCTTCACATTAAAGTAGTGTTTAGTATACATGACTGATAAGAGAGTGGAATGAATTATTATGAGGTAGTGAGAAAAAAGAATGTTTCGTTGGTCGATGGAACTGAATTAACTATTACACAAGAAAATCTCATTTCATTTAGATAATTCATATATTAAATAAAATGATCCAATTACAATAGATAGGTGGATAAGCGGGCAACAAGTTGCGTCGTCGCTCCCTTTTCATTAAAACCATACTTTTGCAGTTTACATTCCCTTTTTTTTCATTTCATTCTTTTTTAACCCTACACTCTCGACAACACCACATGACAACCACCACCACCACCACCACCTGGCCACCAGAGGCACAAAAAATGATGTTTCGTTGGTTGATGGAATGAAATCAATTAGAGTGTATAAAAAAGTATGGTCAAATTATTCTACAAGGAGAGACAAAAATAAAAATAAGAAGGTTGAGAAGATTTTTGGCTTAAAAAACATTAAAAAAATAATAAAAAGTCATAAGTCAAAATATAAATACAAAAAAAAATAAATACTAAAATGTTTCCACAGTTTTTCTCATTAAAAAACACAATGTTGAGGGAAAAAAGTCATTGTGTTTTTTTGGTTTATTTTCGTCATTCATTGTTTTTTTATACTTTAACATTGTGTCTCTAAAATGTTTCCACAGTCTTTCTCGTTAAAAAAACACAATGTTGAGGGAAAAAAAATCATTGTGTTTTTTTGGTTTATTTTCGTCATTCATTGTTTTTTTTATACTTTAACATTGTGTCTATTTTCCTTAATATTATATTTACTCAAAATTGTGTTGAATTTTGCTCGGAATTGTGTTATATTTTGCGATATATTGTATCTTTTTTTATTTTCATTCTTTTTTTTGTTTATTTCGTCATTGTGTATTTTTTTCCTCGATGTTGTGTCTTTTTGGTCTTTTTTTTAACAAGAAAGACGAAGTAAACATTTTAATTTTTTTTTTATTTTAAGTTGTGATTTTTTAATTAATTTTCCTGATTTTTTTAGAGATTTTTTAGGTTACAAATCTTCACATTTCTTATTTTTATCTTTATTTGTATTAACCTTTTTCCTATAAAAGTATATATAAATGATACGAAGTCTATAAAAGATAAGACAAAGGAAACATTTTAGTTTTTTTTTTAAATTTTAAGTTTTTTTTAAATATTTTTCTTGGATTTTTTAGAGATTTTTTTGGGTTACAAATCTTTTTTACATTTCTCATTTTATTTTTATTTGTATTTTAACCTTTTTCCTATGAAAGTATATATTAATTACACGAAGTCTATAAAAGATAAATATTTAAAAATATGTCATCGTTTCTAAAACGATATTCTATATAGCCATTCATAGAGCCATGATCTTTTGTTTGAAGGGTCACTTTTCAAATATAGTTGGTGAGTTGATGTATTTTTCATACCTTATATAAAAATTTAGTATCAAATAAAGATAACATATAAAAATATTCTCCCCATCGTAATCACCAAAAACATTGAATTCGAATTGGGTTTTTGGATTGCTTGTATTAAATAAAACTGGATTAAAATTAGGGGTGACAATCTAGACCCAAACCTTTTCAAATGAGTCAATTTAAGTTGTTTTAAAAGTTAAATGAGTTGGTTTGGGTAAAAGGTTTTAAATAAATGAGTCATTTGAAATTCCATCCTTTTATTTTCGGGTCAAAATGGGTCGACAAGTTCAAAGAAGTGGGTTGATGTGGGTTAGTGTCCTAAGGAAATGTGACAGGTTTCGGATCGGAACGGGTTTTCGTACAAGACAGGTTTCAACACGAAACGGGTTTCACATCGGAACGGGTTCGGTTCAGGTTTCAAGTCAACACGAGTTTTCACCCGTGACGTGTTCGGTTTTGGTTTCTTTTGTTTTTTTTCTGGTCGATTCCGGACTCGTTTTTGTTCGTTTTTTCAGTTTTGTTTTTGCTCGGTTTGAATTCTTTTAGTTTCGTTTTGATTGATTTTTTCGATTTCGATTGATGTGGTCCAACCCAACACAACCCATTTATTTGTAACTTGATCTAACCTACATACAAAAAACTCAAATAATAATTGCTTTCGGAATATATTTTTTTATGCGGTCAGTGTATACTAAATTTACAATCAAATAACGTTATTTTTAAACAGCAGTTTTCTTTTTATCACTTTCATTGTGTTGACCATTCACTTTTTCTTTATCGTGTATTGAAGTTCACACTTTATCGAATCTGGACATCATATCAATTTTTTTAACCAATATGGATAAGTATTTTAAACATAAATACTTACATGGCTTACAATATTTATATTTTTATATGAGAACAACACGTGTTATATAGTTTATCATTACAATAGGTTAAACGGGAAACAAAATTTTGACTATGTGTGTTCATGAGGGTTGAGATGTAAATGAGATATGGTACCACCTAACGCAACGTTTTCCTAGGGGAACTTGGGAAGTGTGTTCATGAGGGTTGAGATGGCAACGCGGTACTACAAAAACATTGCTTCACCCACGCGGTTACGTGGTACCACCTAACGCAACGTTGAGTCAAGGTGAGTGTTACTCGGGTGGGATAAGAGAAGCTACATGATTCCAACTATACAAGTCAACTGAGCGTAACAGTACGCTTAACCAAGTGTAATAAAATTGTGGGATGAGAGATGTGAGAGTTAATTTAATTGTTCAAAGATGGTTTTGGTGGTTTAAAACCAATTGATATATGTTGCCTTATTTACAGATTTTAATAAAAATAATTAATAATTTATTTAATGATTTGAATTAGTTGTTCCCATTTTGGTTGATGGTAAGGTGATTTAGGCATAAAATAGAATGTCCAAGTTCGATCCCTATAGTATACAACATTTAGATGCTAAAATTAAAATGATTTGAATCAATTAAGGTCTTTTTATAATCATTAAAATAACGCCATCTTTTAAAATTTTGTTAACTTGTACAAAATTAAAATTAAGAAAATAATAATTATATATTGGGGAAAGTGAATAATGTGTTGTGAACCGTGTAACCTTACACGTAAAACTCATTAAAACTACGCAATTTTGATAAAAATAACCCTAAAAACTAAATAGGATTAAAACCACACTCTATTTTATGCCCTCTGCTCTCTTATGCTTCATTGCAAACCCAACAACCCTAGGAAGTTCACAGATGATCGACGATTAACAAGGACATATGAAGATTGGTACGTTCTTAAATCGATCAGGTTCTTGATTAATTGATAGGATTAAACCTAAATGAAAACGAATATTGATGTTTGATTCTTGATCAACCCTATAGATTTCAAGCTTCTTGATTAATTGATAGGAAATTTGTGTACTAATCCACGTCATGATTCTTTCTTTACTTGTTGATTATCAGTTTACATGTTCCAATAATTTTCTTTTATTGATGCAGAAATCCACACTATAATGGATTTAGTAACGATTCAATCATAGAATGAAGCTTTTGAAACAAAATTTATTGAACATATTGATATAAATGGGTATTTGGTCACAAATAACGATTCCAACGTTGAAGTAGATGAAACAGAAGTTGTGGACTTGGATTTTGGGGTTGAAAAAGAAGTAAAAAAATGAAGTAATTGGATAGGTTTTCGATACTCCTGATGACACATATGAATTCTATAACGGTTATGTGTTTTACATGGTTTTGGAATACGTAAACGTGTGACTCATAAAAACAAGACAACAAACGAGGCTTATAGAAAGAAATATGTTTGCAACAAAGAGGGTTTTAAAGATTTGAAGCGTGATGGTTCTGCAGAAGAAGCTAAGAAACGTCGTAGGAATTTAAGGACCGGATGTGAAGCGTTTCTTCGAATTTCAAAAGGTGAAGATGAGAAATGGTTCGTTGATGCATTTAACAATGCACACAACCATGAACTAACCGGTACTCCAACCAAGGTAATGAAACACATGTCTCATGGCAAGTTTCACTGTTCACTGGTTTGCAAATCTCTGAAGTTGGAACTTGGTCAATCCGGGTTGAGACCTTGTCAAATCAAAAAGGCCGTAAATACTATGAAAAATCCAAATGAAAATGATGTTACATCAAAACAAGGTGCTGATATATTAGGTGAACAGCAAAAACAATACAAGAATAAAGAGTTTTATGGCCTTATTAAATATTTCCAAGATAAATCACTAGAAGATCGTGACCTTTATTTTGTTGTGGACTTATTTGACTACGGGTCTCCTAGAAATATATTTTGGGCGGATGGGAGACCAAGAGACTCGTATATAAAATTTGCGGACATTGTTGTGTTTGATGTCACATATATGACCAACAAGTTTACGATGCCATTTGCTCAATTTGTCGGGGTGAATCATCACCGCCAGTCCATGCTTTTTGTCGGTGCACTATTCGAGAATGAGAAACAAGAGACTTTTGAATGATTATTTCCAAATTTCCTAAAGTGCATGTTTAATAAGCATCCATTGGCAATAATTACCAATCAAAACAAAGCTATTGGAAATGCAATTAAAAGAGTTTTTCCAAAAACCCGACATTGTTTCTATTCATGGCATATAAAGAAACATCATATTGAACATTTTCGAGCACTTACAGTTTGTTATAGTGACATTGAAGAGCCATACAAGCAGTGGATAAAGAGTAATATTGTTGAAGAATTTGAAAATCAGTGGAATTTTTTTTTGTGTGGTAAATACCAATTTGAAAGTGGGAGTTGGATAACAGATATGTATAATCATCGCAAGTATTGGGCTAAAGTCTTCTTGAAAGATTGTTTATTTGCTAGCATGACATTAAGTGGAAGAAGCGAGAGCATGCATGTGTAAAGTTTGAAACAAATGGGATATTATGCAAGCACATATTACATGTGTTGAAGAAGAGGAATATTGAAACCATTCCTGATCATTATATCATACCTGGGTGGACACTTGATGTTAGGTATAAGTCAGATAATCACACGATTGCGCTCAAAGACACAAATAGTGGAAATGAAGTCAGTGCGTTAACTTTATGGTGTGTTCAATCAAACTTTAGAAAAGCGATTGAACATGCAAGAGATTCCCCATGTGAGATAAAAAAACTAAATTTCATCTTAGTAAACTTTTTTAGAAGAATAAAGTGTTCGAACACATTCCAAACAGTTAGAATGTGCTATACAGAATTCTAATGTGGGAAGTTCGCAAGTAAACTTGATGCCTCAAATTTCTATTTGTGATCTACAAGTTAAAACAAATAATAAAGGTCGTCCCAAAAGTGCAACTACAATCAAGTCTTCCCTGGAAGCACCAAAAAAGAAAACTTGTTCTTACTGCAAGCAATCGGGTCATTACATCACCGGATGCCCGAAAAAAAAGAAGGTAAATA
The DNA here is from genome assembly GCF_021521415.1 of Bidens hawaiensis. Classification (NCBI taxonomy): domain Eukaryota; kingdom Viridiplantae; phylum Streptophyta; class Magnoliopsida; order Asterales; family Asteraceae; genus Bidens; species Bidens hawaiensis. The sequence continues at coordinate 196,138 of NW_027492129.1, read as the reverse complement.
CGAATTTACTAATAAATAGGCACTTACATTAGTTTTTTTGCAGAACGATGAGTCGTTAGTCTAAAGAGAAGGATGATATGCGAATCGACTTGGAGAGCTGATAGTTTTGGAGAGTTACTATGGTGGCACTTCTTTGAGTAGCGTACGAAATGAACTTGCTGATGTAATTTTTAGATCTTTTGCTTTACAGTAGTTTTGATATTTTAATGGTAGTATGTTTATGTTAAACCTTTTTAAAGAGTAAAGGTTGCAATGGTTGTCCTGTTGAAATACGCTCGTAGAAATCAAAATGTATAAAACAAAATATATCAATTAGATCGGGTCAAAATATAGTAATATAAAACGAAACGGGCTAAAATATAGCAATACAAACTTAAACGGGTCAAAATGTAGCAATAAAAATTGAAACAGGGTCGAAACATAGTAATATAAAACGAAACTGGCCAAAATATAGAAATACAAACTTAAACGAGTCAAAATGTTTCAATTAGAACCGGTTGAAAATATAGTAATATTTAACGAAACGGGCCAAAATATAGAAATACAAACTTAAACGAGATAAAACGTATCAATTAGAACTGGGTGAAAATATAGTAATATGTTGGGATGAGAAAAGACTGGAGAAAGATTGGAATCTTCTCAACCTCTCTGAAAACGGCTAAGTATGGAAATCGAGCAAGCTTAGGCCTCCCAGCAAGCTTTTACTTGATCTAGCAATGTATTTTGCTTTTCCAGCAAGGTTATCTTTTAGAATTCCTCTTAAGTGATAAACCGAGCATGGTTAACTTTGTCTAGCAAGGTTGTTCTTCAAAGTCAAGAAAGGTTTGTTTCAAAGCAAACTCTTGACTAAGCCAAGCTAAAACCATGTCTCTTGGTAAATCTAGCAAGGTTTATTTATAATAAACAGTGGTCTCAGCAAGCTTGAAGGAAGTTAATAAAGAAATTTCTTAAGGACTTCTTACGAGCAAGGTTCAACTCAGAGCAAGCTACATTGTTACCAACACACTTGTGACAACTGCCCAATCCGACCCGACCCAGGTACCCATTTTCGAATCCGATTCTTTTTATGATTTAAAATTTGATTATTAATCTTTGTAAATTTAACATTAAATAAATCATATATATATATATATATATTTTTATATTACTTACTAATAATAATAATTTCTTTTCCGCCGACCCGTCCCTTTCTTTCTTCTCTCCGCTGTCCCGCCTCCCTTTTTCTCTCTTGTCGCCGTCCCGCCCCTCTGCTTAACCCTTAAGCCTGGAACCCCTTTTTTTCTTAATTCTTTGCTTGTCCTTTGGTTCTTCCCGCCCAAGGATGTCTGCGCAGCTCCACGCGCCAGACTCCTTGCAAGGAAGCCTGCGCGAAGACCAACTGTTCCTGCGATACGCGAGGCGAACTGTTCCCGCAGCGCGCTAAGAATGGTAGTTCTTTCCGCGGCGCGCTAAGGATTATAGTTCTTCCCGCGGCGCGCTAAGAATTGTAGTTCTTCCCGCGACGCGCTAAGGATTGTAGTTCTTCCCGCGGCGCGCTAAGGATTGTTCTCTGTCTGCCTTCGCCCTCGCGCGCGCTCGAGTCTTCTCGCGCTAGACCTTAAGTCTTTTCTCCAGCTTAAGCCAGCCTGTATTCTTTTGAAATATCTTATCTTTTGTATGAGCACTGTAGGTCAGTTCCGACATCTGTCCGAAAAGCCACTTTCGGCGCAGCATGCGCACCAATCCTATTGGTTGACAGAAAAAGTGACTAGCATAATCTTTTGAAATCTTCTTTTGCATGTCTTGAACAGTGCTTTATCTGACACCTCACATGCTTTGATCTGTAACCTGTCAGCTTTTCCCCATCCCCTGCAGCTACCGGCATATCTTTTGATATCTTTTGCTTTTGGTTTCTTGTGCTTTTTAATATCATTTGCTTGATTTGATAAGATCTTTTCCCCTTTCAAGGGATTGTGTTCTTTTGGGTTTTCCTATAAATTAAGCTAATTTCTTGTTATTAACACTACACACACTACACTTAAACACTCCCCAAATCTCTCTCCCTTTTGCTCTCTGCCGTAGTTCCTTTGCAACGCCACTCCTCTCTTTGCCTCCGTCTTCTCTTCTGTTCTGCCCAGAATCTCGGTAAATATAAATATATATTTTGTTTTAATTTGTTTAACTAACAAAAATCGATACTTACTGCATATATTCAAGACATAAAAACCAATCGTTAAACCAATAACCTCTTATTTATAGGTTAACTTGTGCTTGTTTAAAAATTGGATTCTTGCATTATCTTTCAACGCACCGTTTACAGGTGAGTAATCTCGTACTTAATCCCCTTTTATTTTTAACGTTTTGGGATGTTCATGTGTTCGTACAACTTGAGTCTTAAACTTGTTTATGAAATTTAGGTGCGCAAAACCCCATGTGTTATGGACGTTTACTTGGCTGTTTATTTGTATGTGTGAATCATTAACCGCTTTGTTCGGCCTATTCCGAAGTTTTCATGGATCCATTAGATGAACACGGGAGACCTATCGTTTACGGTTTTCTTGTTTTGTTTACACATGCACGTATGATTATTTGTTTTTGTGCTCGATTGGGAGCACGGATTGAACTATGAGCTATGATCTATTTAGGCTTGATCACAATCTGATTACACCCTATGTTAAACCCCAGTTAAGCACATGTTGCGCACAGTGTTTGTTATTATCTATTTATATCTATTAAACTTGATTTCTCACCGACACGCAAGTGTTGACGTTTTATTTTAACACATGTTTAGGTTTGCTGTAGCTGCTTTTTGGGAATCTCAAGGACACGTAGGATGTTTTCTTTTCTTTGGACCTAGATTAAAATGTAACAAGACAAATTATGTTATTTGAATATTTTAAGTTATGATATGATTTATGTTACTTTACGATTTGTGTTCTGCGCGTGCGCAATGAAAATGTATTTATTAAATAGTGACACCCAAATAGTGTCACGAGTAATGAAACAATACGTGGCGCCCCGATGTATAATCCGCCATCGGTCGGGGTGTTACAGATTGGTATCAGAGCTCCGTGACTTTAGGATAGGTGGTTAGACGTAACGACCTAGAATACCTAAGAGTCCCTTCTCGCGCATGAGAAATATCTCATGTTTGCGCGCTAATTGTTAATTACTCGATATTTATAAAATATGCTTGCGCATACGCAGCACATGATTTCGTGTTTTATCCGCGATCTTTCGATTTTTATTGTTAAATTTCAAATTTATTTCTTTACTTACATATTCGTTTGTTGTTGGGATTTAGCATTGAAAATCCGAAAAGTCATGGTGATACATGAATAGTTGATTTTCAATCCCCATTAACTTTATGTTTTAAATTGAAGATTTGAAAGGTCATGGTGATGCATGAATTGTCGATTTTCAATTCGAATTCATTACCTATATTAAGTTTACATTTAAATTCATATTTTACTTCAAAATTTGATAGCATTTAACTCCGCGAAACAAGCTTTACAATGATATACTTTGCGCTAAAACGATTTCCCATACCAAGATATTAACAAAAACTAAAACTTTTATAGAATGCCTCCGCTATCAGCTCGCCGTCATCAGAGGAGAGAAGCCTCGCGCAGACGTATGCAGCGTCGTTCCCAGGAAATGGCCGCCGCAATAGCCCAAGCCTTAAACCAAAATAATACGAACCCCTCCGGATACAATATTAAATCCTTTAATGCGGGTAACCCTCCGAAATTCACAGGGCTTGAAGGAGCCACCGTAATGCTCCAATGGCTCGAGAAAATTGAGAACACCTTCCTCCATACCCAATGCCCTCCAGACCGACGAACCTTATACGCCTCAAGTGTCCTAGAATCAAGGGCGCTTACTTGGTGGAACGGAGTAGCTCACGCGCGTGGCGCAGAGGCTGCTTCTAGCATGCTCTGGGAGGAATTCAAGGAACTTTTGACTAGAGAATTCTGCCCTCCCAACGAAATAAAGCGCCTTGAGGAGGAATTTTGGAACTTGAAGCAGTACAGTGGCGAAGCGCGCGAGTACGCTACGCGCTTCCACGAACTAAGTTTGCTTGTCCCGCACCTAGTTACCCCTTCCCGCCGCGCCATCGAAAAGTTTCTTGGGGGTCTCCCCATGGAAATTCAAGATTCTGTATGGCCAGGAACCCAGTAACCCTCTCTGACGCCATCGAGTTGGCCGCTGTGCTCAGCGACAACCATGTCAGGGCAGGAACCCTGTTCCTGCGGGGAGCCGAGAAGACCAAACTCACCAAGACTATCCCAGAACCAACAGAAACCAAGCCAGAACCCTCAAACCGTAACAACCTCAAGCGCAGGTGCAAACCCAATCATCAAGCCTACGCGCTTACCAACCCGCTCGTTGTCCAGCAACCCGCCTACCAACCTCCAGTACACGCTCCTAACCCACTGTCAACCTACCCAACACCCCCTGTAGTCCATAACTATGCCTTAACCAATTCCGCGCCCCCTGCCCCGTCAACTAAGAAACCTTACACAGGAAACCAACCCTTTTGCCCAACCTGTAGACTTCACCATCCAACTCAAGTCCCGTGTCGACAATGTAACCGATGTGGCCGTACTGGTCACACTGCTGAGAACTGTAGAGTCCTTCCCGCCAACCCAATCGCGCAAACACCACCAACTTACCCGCTAAACCCACAACCAACATACCCTAATCCACGACCCAGGTCGTGCTATAACTGCGGTGACCCCAGTCATTTCCGGAACGCGTGCCCGAGACTGCAAGTACAAATTACGCAAGCTAATCCGGTTAACCAAATTTCAAACCAAGTGACGCGCGGACGAGCTTTTAATATAACCGCGCACCAAGCGCAAGCGAATAATGACGTGGTTAATTGTACATTTTTACTTAACGGACAATATGCATCTATACTTTTTGATACTGGCGCCGATAGGAGTTTTATTTCTTGCGCATTTGAACAAAAACTTGCTCGACCGCGAGTAAACTTAAACGAAAACTTTTCAGTTGAATTGGCTAATGGTGAAACTATTTTAATAAACTCCGTGATCAAAGATTGCACGCTTAACCTTAATGAACATGATTTTCTAATCGACCTCATTCCCATGCCTCTTGGAAGTTTTGATGTTATTATTGGTATGGACTGGCTCTCGCAAAATCGCGCCGAAGTAATCTGCGCCAAGAAATTGATTCGCATTCCTCGGGAAAATGGTCAAGATCTTCATATCTACGGCGAGAAACCATCTAACGGTCTTAAACTTATGTCATGCTCTGAAGCCCGAAGACATTTGCGGAAGAAATGTGTCGCGTTCTTAGCTCATGTGGTCAAACCCGATGAAGGAAAGAAGAAACTTTCTGAAATCCCCATCGTGCTTGACTTTCCTGAAGTCTTCCCCGATGATCTTTCTGGTTTACCTCCCGCTCGGGAAGTCGAGTTTCGTGTTGATCTTGTCCCTGGTGCATCCCCCGTAGCCAAATCTCCTTATCGACTTGCACCCGCTGAAATGCAAGAATTAGCAAGTCAACTTCAAGAGTTGACCGGTAAAGGATTCATTCGCCCTATCTCTTCGCCTTGGGGTGCTCCGGTGTTGTTCTTTAAAAAGAAAGACGGATCGTTTCGCATGTGTATCGATTACCGCGAGCTGAACAAGCTCACCATTAAGAACCGGTACCCCTTACCGCGTATTGACGACCTCTTTGACCAACTCCAAGGTGCCTCTTGTTTCTCCAAAATCGATCTCCGTTCTGGCTATCACCAGTTGCGTATCCGCGAAGGGGATATTCCCACGACTGCTTTTCGAACCCGCTACGGTCATTTTGAATTCTTGGTCATGCCCTTCGGTTTAACCAACGCACCCGCTGTCTTCATGGATCTAATGAACCGGGTGTGTAGGCCTTTCTTGGACCAATTCGTGATCGTGTTTATCGATGACGTTCTGGTATATTCCAAAACCAAGGCCGAGCATGAACAACATCTTCAGTTGGTGTTGCAAAAGCTTCGAACCGAACAACTCTATGCCAAACTCTCCAAGTGTGAGTTTTGGTCTGATGAAGTACAATTTCTGGGTCATATTGTAAACAAGATGGGTATTCATGTCGACCCATCCAAAATTGAAGCAATCAAGAACTGGATTGCACCGACCACTCCTACCGAAATCCGTTCCTTTTTGGGCTTAGCTGGTTACTACCGGCGATTCATTTCGAACTTCTCAAAAATCGCCTTGCCTTTAACAGCATTAACGCACAAAGGCAAACCGTATATTTGGGGGTCGAAGCAAGAAGAAGCCTTTCAAACGCTCAAGCGAAAATTGTGCGAAGCTCCTGTTTTAACGTTACCAGAGGGTACTGACGACTTTGTCGTTTATTGTGATGCCTCCAACCAAGGTCTCGGTTGTGTACTTATGCAACGAGGCAAGGTTATCGCTTACGCGTCTAGGCAACTCAAAATTCATGAAAAGAATTATACGACTCACGACCTCGAACTTGGTGCAGTTGTATTTGCCTTAAAAATCTGGAGACACTACCTCTATGGGACTAAGTGCATCATTTACACAGACCATAAAAGCCTTCAGCACATTTTTGATCAAAAGGAACTTAACATGAGACAACGCCGATGGAACGAACTCATCAGCGATTACGATTGTGAGATCCGATATCACCCTGGAAAGGCTAATGTGGTAGCCGATGCGCTCAGCCGCAAACCCAGTCAACTCAACTGTATCTTGCCGCGCACGCAGCTTCATTTCGCGCCGATCCAAAACGATCTTGAATCGCGCATTCGCGACGCGCAGCGCGCATCGATCAGCAAAGGCAACCTACGCGCCGAGTTAGCGTGTGGTGCAGAAGCGCATCTAGTCCCTAACCTGAATGGAATTCTCTGTTATCTCAATCGCATCTGGATCCCCAATGATGAGAATCTTCGCTCTGTCATACTGAGTGAAGCACACAAAACTCGGTATTCCGTTCATCCTGGTGCTGACAAAATGTACAAAGATTTGCGCCTTTCTTATTGGTGGCCTGGTATGAAAAAGGATATTGCTGTGTTCGTAGCTAAATGCCTAACTTGTTCTAAGGTAAAAGCTGAACATCAACGCCCATCTGGTTTGCTCGAACAACCTGAAATTCCTACGTGGAAATGGGAAAGTATAGCAATGGACTTTATCACCAAGTTACCCTTGACCGCAAGCAAACATGATAGCATTTGGGTAATAGTGGATCGATTGACCAAGTCTGCCCACTTTCGGCCCATTCGTGAAACCTACCGTGTTGAACAACTTGCGCATCTTTATGTCAAAGAAATTGTCTGCCGTCATGGTACTCCCTTGAGCATCATATCCGATCGCGATGGCCGTTTTATATCTCGCTTTTGGAAATCTCTCCAAACTGCGTTAGGAACTCGTTTGGACATGAGTACTGCATATCATCCTCAGACTGACGGACAGTCTGAGCGAACCATCCAAACCCTTGAGGATATGCTTCGATCTTGTGTTCTTGATTTTGGTGGCAATTGGGATTCACACCTACCTCTGATCGAGTTCTCTTATAATAACAGCTATCATTCCAGCATCGGTATGGCCTCATTTGAAGCACTTTACGGTCGAAAGTGTCGCTCGCCGATTTGTTGGAACGAAGTGGGTGAAGTTCAAATCACAGGACCCGAACTAATTCAAGAGACAACCGATAAAATCGCCAAGATCCGTGATCATCTGCTGACTGCCAGAAGCCGACAGAAGAGTTACGCAGATCGCAGGCGGAAGCCTCTCGAATTTCTAGTTGGTGATCTTGTTCTCCTCAAAGTGTCGCCCTGGAAGGGTGTTGTCCGCTTTGGGAAGAAAGGTAAGCTTGCACCTCGTTATGTTGGTCCGTTCAAGATTCTTGCGAGGGTGGGAAAAGTTGCCTACAAACTGGACCTGCCGCCCGCGCTCAGCAATGTGCATCCAACTTTCCATGTATCCAATCTCAAGAAATGTTTAGCTGACAAGAACCTCCACATACCACTTGATGAAGTTCAAGTTGATGAGTCTATGCATTTCGTTGAGAAGCCTGTTGAGATTATGGATCGCGAGGTAAAGCAAACCAAGCGCAGTCGCATCCCTATTGTCAAAGTTCGTTGGCAGTCCAAGCGCGGAGCCGAGTTCACTTGGGAAAGGGAAGATCAGATGAAGATCAAGTACCCGCACCTTTTCTCTGCGCAACTTACTTCGAGATAAATTTCGGGACGAAATTTCTTAAAGTAGGGGAGACTGTGACAACTGCCCAATCCGACCCGACCCAGGTACCCATTTTCGAATCCGATTCTTTTTATGATTTAAAATTTGATTATTAATCTTTGTAAATTTAACATTAAATAAATCATATATATATATATATATATATATATATATATTTATATTACTTACTAATAATAATAATTTCTTTTCCGCCGACCCGTCCCTTTCTTTCTTCTCTCCGCCGTCCCGCCTCCTTTTTTCTCTCTTGTCGCCGTCCCGCCCCTCTGCTTAACCCTTAAGCCTGGAACCCCTTTTTCTCTTAACTCTTTGCTTGTCCTTTGGTTCTTCCCGCCCAAGGATGTCTGCACAGCTCCACGCGCCAGACTCCTTGCAAGGAAGCCTGCGCGAAGACCAACTGTTCCTGCGATACGCGAGGCGAACTGTTCCCGCAGCGCGCTAAGAATGGTAGTTCTTTCCGCGGCGCGCTAAGGATTATAGTTCTTCCCGCGGCGCGCTAAGAATTGTAGTTCTTCCCGCGACGCGCTAAGGATTGTAGTTCTTACCGCGGCGCGCTAAGGATTGTTCTCTGTCTGCCTTCGCCCTCGCGCCGCTCGAGTCTTCTCGCGCTAGACCTTAAGTCTTTTCTCCAGCTTAAGCCAGCCTGTATTCTTTTGAAATATCTTATCTTTTGTATGAGCACTGTAGGTCAGTTCCGACATCTGTCCGAAAAGCCACTTTCGGCGCAGCATGCGCACCAATCCTATTGGTTGACAGAAAAAGTGACTGGCATAATCTTTTGAAATCTTCTTTTGCATGTCTTGAACAGTGCTTTATCTGACACCTCCCATGCTTTGATCTGTAACCTGTCAGTTTTTCCCCATCCCCTGCAGCTACCTGCATATCTTTTGATATCTTTTGCTTTTGGTTTCTTGTGCTTTTTAATATCATTTGCTTGATTTGATAAGATCTTTTCCCCTTTCAAGGGATTGTGTTCCCTTGGGTTTTCCTATAAATTAAGCTAATTTCTTGTTTATTAACACTACACACACTACACTTAAACACTCCCCAAATCTCTCTCCCTTTTGCTCTCTGCCGTAGTTCCTCTGCAACGCCACTCCTCTCTTTGCCTCCGTCTTCTCTTCTGTTCTGCCCAGAATCTCGGTAAATATAAATATATATATTTTGTTTTAATTTGTTTAACTAACAAAAATCGATACTTACTGCATATATTCAAGACATAAAAACCAATCGTTAAACCAATAACATCTTATTTATAGGTTAACTTGTGCTTGTTTAAAAATTGGATTCTTGCATTATCTTTCAACGCACCGTTTACAGGTGAGTAATCTCGTACTTAATCCCCTTTTATTTTTAACGTTTTGGGATGTTCATGTGTTCGTACAACTTGAGTCTTAAACTTGTTTATAAAATTTAGGTGCGCAAAACCCCATGTGTTATGGACGTTTACTTGGCTGTTTATTTGTATGTGTGAATCATTAACCGCTTTGTTCGGCCTATTCCGAAGTTTTCATGGATCCATTAGATGAACACGGGAGACCTATCGTTTACGGTTTTCTTGTTTTGTTTACACATGCACGTATGATTATTTGTTTTTGTGCTCGATTGGGAGCACGGATTGAACTATGAGCTATGATCTATTTAGGCTTGATCACAATCTGATTACACCCTATGTTAAACCCCAGTTAAGCACATGTTGCGCACAGTGTTTGTTATTATCTATTTATATCTATTGAACTTGATTTCTCACCGACACGCAAGTGTTGACGTTTTATTTTAACACATGTTCAGGTTTGCTGTAGCTGCTTTTTGGGAATCTCAAGGACACGTAGGATGTTTTCTTTTCTTTGGACCTAGATTAAAATGTAACAAGACAAATTATGTTATTTGAATATTTTAAGTTATGATATGATTTATGTTACTTTACGATTTGTGTTCTGCGCGTGCGCAATGAAAATGTATTTATTAAATAGTGACACCCAAATAGTGTCACGAGTAATGAAACAATACGTGGCGCCCCGATGTATAATCCGCCATCGGTCGGGGTGTTACAACACTTGGGTTTGCTTAATAAGTTAAGATTAACAAAAGGTTGAAGGGATCTCTGAAGAACAAGTTTGCTCGTAGGACTTTATCTAGCAAAGTTTGATATAGTCAAGAGGATTGAAGTCTGCTAGATGAATATTTTCTAAGGAAAATATTCTAAGTAAAGCTTGTCCGGAGAACTGTTCTCCAGCACACTTAATGGTTACCAGATCTGCTCGCTAAAGACAAATGCTGCAAAGCTTGCCCGAAAACCTGTTTACACTTAGCATTTATTGTAATACGTTTGAATATGATTGTATTAATCATTAGGGTTTCTAAAAATGGAATGTCAGGTGTCAGTGCAGGCCCATAAAAGGAATATTTTAGGGCACGTCTAAGACACACGTTGAAACACACCTGAAACAACGGACCAGAGCGAATATAGTCATTTGACGACAAACTCACTCCTGTACGGAAATCTGCCATAGTCCTGACATTCCACCTTTATACCATAATCGATTTTCATTGTATATTTCACAATATTAATGAAAATCTTTTGAGTTATTGTGTGTGTTTGTTACTTTAGTGTCTGTTGTGCAACATCTAGAATATTATTGATTCGGCCTTTAGTATTCTATTGTTCTTTCACAAAATAGTAGGTCGTAACCTTCTTGTCGACACTTAGGTGTGGGTTACGACATTGAGTGTGTGATCTATAGAGTGAGCTGTAGCTATCCAGAGGGACCGACAAGTGGTATCAGAGCTTGTTTATGCTATTTTTGTGAAGAACTGTTGCTGAATATTGCTGATTTTGAAGATGAAGAATAACGTCAGCTGACAGTTGTTACATTGGTTTGTGACGTCAACTGTCCTGTTTTTCATTTTTCAAAGATCTACAATATTGTTGAGGCTTAAAAGTATTTTCTTACTCTGATCTATATTAAAGTTCCTTTCTTTGATTATAGATCTTGCTTTAATCCGTCCAGATATATCATATCTGAGTATTTTGTCCACAGATCTGATTATTTTTCAAAGAGTGCTTAAATTTTTTTAAATGAATTAGTTTTGATAATATGTGTGTCACCTCTAATGCCACATAATATTTGATAATATGACATTCCACGTGAGTTGTAACATAATATCTTTGAGAAATGAATTAGTTTTAATAATAAATTATCATGTTTCTAAACAATCATTTAAATTCTTGAAATTATTATTTATCGTTTCACTCGGAGCATTCACATTCCATGCTTCATAAATGCTATTTCTTTATATTTTATAAAAAAAATTAAAGAGTATTCAAATTCACATTTTTATCCCATTCTTTATTTTACAGATGAGTTTGATTATACATTAATTCTTTATGTTTAGAGGCTACCATTCACTTTCTATAATTTTTTTTCGAGTGCATAAAAAAAGGAGAAAAACTAATAAAAATTAGTGATTGTGAGGGTGATAAAAATAGAGATAAAGAATGCGAAATAAAAGGTTTTTCAAAAATATATATAAAAATTAAAGAAAAATATGCTCCTTAATTATAAGGATAGAGACATAAAAAGATGTGAATGCTCTCATATCTCATGCTCTATAATTATAATTGAACAAAAAATGCATTTTTCTCTAAAAAAATGTTTATTTCTTAAAAACCTCAAACATTTCATTTTCTATCTCTATCTCAACCATACACACATAAGATTATTTTTCTTTTTTCCATACACTAACAAAAGTTTATAAATATTTTGTTGGACCTCTATAAAAAGATAGTACAAGCAAACACATCCGGTTCCTTAAAATTGATTTATCTAAAAATTATATAAAAAAAAATACAACAAAACACTTAATTTACCCCCACACTCCATTATCTAAAATAGATATATGGTTTAGAGAAGTTAAGCTTCTTTTCTACTTCAAGAGAGAAAAACTATTGTAAGTGTATGAAAAAAAAATAAGCTTATATGAGCATGACAAAGATAGAGATAGAGAATGTGAGGTAACCGGTTTTTAAAATATAAATTATTTTTAAGAAAATATGTTTTTTTGGGTTAAAAATTATATAGATAGAGAGAGCGAATGAGATTTGAATAGCTGAATGCTCTAAGTTTAACTTCCCTTAGAGCACTTACATCCTATCCACCATTTTTTTATGAGAGTGACTTTTTTTAATATGTAAGGACTAGTTTAGTATGTTGTGGATAAGAGATAAAATGTAGTGATTTTTTGTTATTTGAAATTAATTTTTTAATATTTTTTAAAAGCGGTTGTGAGTGGAGGAGAGGGAACATGTAATTGTAAAGATATAAAAAGTTTTGTTTAATTGAAAAGAATAAAAAAATGTAGTGATTTTTGTTGTAATTTTAGTTTTGGAAATAGAGCAATGGAGGTGAAAATTATAAGCCATATATATCCAGATAAAGGATAGAATACGAAAATCCTTTATTGTACATTACGTACGCGAGGCTATGGAACGTTCGATCGATCTAGGTTTCTAGGATCAGAATAGCGAGTAACAACAACGGCGAGCCAGTCTTCGTCCACCACTGCTCCGATCGATTCTGTCCACCTTCACCATGGCCGTTCAACAATCCGTCACTATCCAACGACTATGTCCACCGTCCACCATCCAACGATTCTGTCCACTATACACCATCTTCCTCCTTCACGACTTGTTCACAGGTTAGTTGATCAAATTGAAATTGCTGAACTAATTGATCAATTAAACTTTAAAATTGATCCAATTAATCATCAATTTGAAGTTTCAATTGATCAATTTTGAGTTTTGAGTGATGGGTTTTAACTGAACGTTTAAAGTTTTTGTTAGAACTTATAAGTTTTAAGCCTGAACGTATTTGAATGTTTAAAGTTTTTTGTTAGAACTTCTAAAGTTTTTGTATTGAACAAAATTGAACGTATTAGAACGTTTAAAGATATGTTTTTTTGGTCAGAACGTTTAAAGGTCTTCAGTTTTGTTTCAGAAAGTTTAAACGTAATATTTTGAACCCTAATCAGAGCTCGATTGAGTGCATTATTTCTGCAATTCCATAATCGATTGATGAATCTAAATGCTTCTACACATCAATTCGATTGATTATATCATCATTTTGGTGTTTATTTTGGTCAGAACGTTTAATCATGAACCCTAATCATAACTCAATTAAGCGTGTTAATCTGTATTTTCATAATCGATTGATGATTCTAAAGCCTCTTACACATCATTTCGATTGATTAAATCATCAATTTTTGATCAATTTGAAGATTTTTAATGTTCAGTGACATTCTATTTCAATTTTGGTTTTTGACTTTTGAGATTTCATACTGTAAGTTGTGATTAGAGTTTAGAAATTGGATGAGATAGATTAAGGAGTTCAGAATTTGGATCGGAATCGATTTTAATTCGATGAATTTGATCGCGAACTACTGTTTTGGGTTATTTACGAAACTGTCATCGCGTGAAATTAACATCAACGTTCAAAAAGCTTGCGTACCTAATGTACGATTTAGAGATGTTCAACGAAACCGGTTCCTGGAACCGAACCGGTGGACCCGAACCGGACCCGAACCGGTTCCTACCCGATTTTTGTAGGAATCGGACCCTATCTGATTCAACCCGATGATCCGTGACCGGTTCTTGCATTTCTGAGTGTGGGCGGGTAGGAACCGGAACCGAACCGGAACCGGTTCCTAACCGGTTCTAGCCGTTGGATCGAATATAGCCGTTGGAAATCGTTTTTTTGGCCGTTTTTTGACCGTTGGGGTCAAAAATAGCCGTTTTTTGCCTCCCCCAAGCACCCCACTACTAGTATAAATAGGTATTTGGTGTCATGGGTTCATCACAACACTCAAAACGCAAACCCGAACGCAAAAAAATACAAAAAAAACGCTATTACAACGTTTTGAGTTCTCTAATCTCTTGTTTTCTCTTATTCTATATTCATATTTGTTGTTATGGCTACCTCACAATCATCGGTTGGTCAAGGTTCCAACGCCGAACCAAGTTTCGTTCGTATTGTACCTCATAATCGTAATCAAGAGATTTGGTGCAATTGGGATTTGGTTGAATTGAGTGACCATTCATTGAAGGCTCGGTGCAAGTTTTGTGGGATTTATTTAAACCCACTTTCGAATTCAAATTTGAAGAAACACATCGAAAAACCGTATTACAAGGCGTTGAAAAAGAACGTCGATTCGCAACAAACGCAAATGGATAGTGAATGCGGAATATTTACATACCAAATTGATCGAGTTCAAGATCGTATGGCGAAGTTTGTGATTCAAGAAGCTTTGCCGTTTAGCCACTTCGACAACCCTCGCTTAACCGCCATGATTCGAAATACGCTTCAACCACAATACACTCACGTAAGTCGTCATACTCTTAAACGTTATTGTTTAAAATTGTGGAAGAAGGCCAAAGAGGTACTAATTGCATATTTTGAAAATATAAATACGGGAATAAACTTAACTAGTGATGTTTGGTCGGCTCCACATGGTCTACCCGAATCTTATCTTTGTGTCACCGCTCATTGGGTAGACCCGTCATCGTGGGAAATGATGAAACGCACCATTGCTTTCGAACTCTTTGAGTATCCACATACGGGAGATAATTTGTTTGAAATTTTAGATTATGTTATAAAAACTTATAAACTAGAAAATAAAATATTTTCAATGGCATTTGATAACGCGTCGAATAATACATCGGCGGTTGATAAATTAAAATTAAAATATACGCCGATTTGCAATGGTGTATTTTTTCACTCAAGGTGTGTTGCACATATCATTAATTTAATCGTGCAAGACGGACTTGCTTCGGATGAGGTTACATCGGTTATAAACGATTTTAGACTAATGATACATGAAGTTTTTAAGAAAAGTAAAAAAAGACAAATGGAATATAGAAAATTTTGTAAAGATACGGGAAGAAAAGCTTTGGGAGCTAATTGGGATGTACCTCATCGATGGAATTCCACTTGCATAATGTTTCAAAGTGCTTTGAAACAAATAGAAAATTTACAAATGTTTCATTCTAGTCTTGCCGAGAATGATTTGGCAATCCCCTTTTCAAATGAGAAATGGGAAATAATCAATGACTTATCGACTTTTCTTGAAGTTTTTAAAACATCAACTACGAAACTATCGGGAACGTATTATCCGACAAGTCCCTTGGTTCTTTCGGAGTTATTTTTAATCGTTAACAATCTTAAAGAATTTGAAAATAAAAGTCCAATGTTTTCAAACATCATATTACCAATGAAGTTTAAATTAAAAAAAATACTTTCTTGAATTGCCACCGGTTTTTACTTGCGTCGCCGCTTTAAACCCAATGTTAAATGTTACGGGGGTTGAATGTGTGATAGACGAAATTTTTTCAGCCTTAGATATACATGAAGTTGACCCAAACTTAACAACAGAGGCAAACAAATTATTTTAACTTGAATTTTAAATTTATGTATGACTTTTATTTAAATAAATATGGGTCAAACATACACATGCCTATGCCGGGGGGGTCTTCATCAAGTTCAAGTGCTACTAGAGTACGAGATCCCATGATTAGCCTTATGAACACCGTTCGCAACGTAACGGCTAACAAACAAAGGGGTAACACCCCTTCAAGCGAACTAAGAAGGTATAGTGCAAATGATTACTCTACCGGTTTATCCGAAGAGGAATATGGCACTTTTGATGTTTTGGCTTGGTGGAAGGTAAAGGAAACCGAGTTTCCGATTCTTGCCACCATGGCCCGTGATTTACTAACCGTCCAAGCTTCTACGGTAGCTTCGGAATCCGCTTTTTCTCTTAGTGGCAGGGTAATATCGGTGAGAAGAACAAGACTAAATTCGGAGTCGGTGGAGATGTGCATTTGCTTAAAGGATCACTTGGACTCAATCGATCCTCGAAGATGAAACACCACTTGATGTTCGAGTGCAGGACGAACAAGAAGGCATTTCTACAAGTAATTCCGAGGAAGAAGTCGCCGCTCAATAATTACGACGAACAAGAAGGCTTTTCTAGAAATAATATGTCACAACTTTATATTTATAAGTTTAATGTTTTGTTAGTTTGTTTTTGAAGATTTTAAAACATGTCACAACTTTATATTTATTTTTATGTTAATTGTTTTTTTTATTTTTCATGTTATACAAATACGAATCGTAGTTTAGAATCCAAATCGCAAACGAAAAACGAAAAAAAAAAAAAAATTTTACACTGTAACCGGTTGGAACCGGTTACGGTACAAGAACCGGTTTAGGAACCGGTAAGAACCGGTTAGATAGGTTAGGGGTCCGAGGGTGGGAGAACCGGTTCGGTTCCCTAACCGGTTCGAGCCTGGAACCGGTTTAATTGAGGGTTTTGAATATAGGAACCGGTTAGGAACCGGTTCCGGTTCCTAGTCCCAAACCGTTTTGAACATGTCTAGTACGATTACTGATTATTGTACGTTAACCTACCCCTATATATCCATATAAATTATGTAGATACTCAGATTCTCCATATATTATACCCGGCTCGCTTTTATGTTCGGGTTATTTTATCAAATAAAATACCGTATTTATCGAATTAAAGTAATTGTTATAATATTATATTTAATTATTTATTTAAAACATATTATAACTTGCACTTATATACACAAAATACCCCATAAACTCTAGTTTAATCCATTTTTGTTTCCACACAATAACTTCAGGGGCTAGATTGTATATCATATAAAACTTATATTATGAACATCATCTTTTAACCCGTTTACCCATTTAAACAACCCATAGTCAAGATCCTACCCCGTTTAGAAAACCCGTTTACCCATATTGTAGCTTGGACCTCAATTATCGGCATAAACTTGGAATTAAAATCATGTAGATTGTTATACATCCCATTTACGGCTCCACCGTGTTTGTTAATTAAGAAAACTAAATCAAATACGTATTAGTCTATTAAGTAAACCGTTCTAATCCTAAACTAGAATATATCTATTCCGTTCATAATAACTCAATTAAACCTACTGGATCAACCCTAATAGCAGCGCCATCAAAAGCCCTTAAACAAATTTTATTTTCATCGCTTAGTTTTTGTTATTGATCGTGTTATGGCCGTCTCTTCTGTTTCACCATTCACCATCGATTCAAGGTCTAAACAGGAATCTATGTCGGTGTATCCCGAAGTGTTCATCTCTCTCACATCATCACTTATATTCCGTTCATCTAATCAGGTGAGTAATCACTTCCTTTTTTACTTATTTAAATCCTTTTGGGGACATATGCGTATTTACAGTATTTATCTATTATCTAGTATTAAAAACCGCAACTGTTTAATCCTTGTGTGTATATCATTTTGTGTCTAACTTGCTATTTACTTACTTGCTTTATTTGAATACATTTTGGAGAGGTCCAACCTATTTGCATATTAGTATGATCATACGACAGTCGTAGTGGCTGGCGTCCGACGCATTGACAATGGTTTCACCGACATCTCATTTTTTTGGTAACCAATGCCCATTCGCATGGCAACGGTTAGCCCTTGCTTTATATTTGTGTGATTTGTTTATGTGTTATGGTTTAATTGTTTATTCTCACAGGAACAGTTTGCATCTTTCTTTATTTATTATATATTATTGTTGTTGTGCCTTGAACTGGTGTTTTTACTCACTCAACATGTGTTGTTGGCAAATATATATTTTGTACGCATTTGCAGGTTATAGATTGGATGTTTATCGAACTGAAGCTCACATAGAGATAACTTTAGAATAATAAACATATACAAGAATTAGTTGGTTTTGTATTTGTAATTTTATTTATTTTTGTTGTATTTCAATGTTTGATAATAAATAAATAGATATTGTCGCTTTATAATTTCATGATAGTACCTTGAGAGCTGTGGGTATCAGCTCATGCCCCGACATTTCCGCCGTAGGTTGGGGTGTGACACATTACGTGCTTTTGTTAATTTTTACTATATAATCTAGGTATATTGGTTTTATAGAATCCAACTATCATCTTTTGGTCATTACTGGTCCCAATTAATGAAATGGTTGGTGACAGTCCCATCTTTTAATATGTTTGCTTCCAGTGATCAATGACTAACGGAAGCGTAACTCCGTTAGTGTCCGGTCGCCGAAAAATGTTTTCGGCCGGTAAACTTCTTTTTCGTCGGAAAACTCAACCTTTTCGTTCCAAACTTCTTTGAAACCTTAGATCGGACCTTTAAGAACCGTTTTTTAGTTAAAACTCCGATTCACTGGAACCCTAGGTGGTGGTCACCTGAAAAACGTTTTCAACTGGAAAACTTCTTATTCTAGTGGAAACCGTTGGTGGTGGTTAGTAGTGGTGTCCAAGTGGCGGTGGTGTTCATGTGGTGGTGGTCAGCCGTGAGGTTCAAGTGGTGGTGTTGGTTTCATGTTGAGTTTCCGGCCAAAAATGAGTTTTTTTTTACAAAATACGTTTTATCAGCGGCCAGAGACCAACAGAGTTACACTTTCGTTAGTCATGGACCATTGGAAGCAAAGATGTTAAAAGATGAGACTGTCACTAACCATTTTATTAGTTAGAACCGACTATGACCAAAAGATGGATAATTAAAATTATTTAAAACCAATATACTTATAACTTACATATCTATCTATAATATATATAAACGAAAACCCAAAAATCCTAGGTGTCGCGATGTGGTCGCTCCCCCCCTTTTTTGGAGTCACCAGATTTGCTTGATTTTTAAATGGAGGCTTCTCATGCATTTGACCCGAATTCACGGCTATGGATCTTATCAAACCCATA
The DNA here is from genome assembly GCF_021521415.1 of Bidens hawaiensis. Lineage (NCBI taxonomy): Eukaryota > Viridiplantae > Streptophyta > Magnoliopsida > Asterales > Asteraceae > Bidens > Bidens hawaiensis. The sequence continues at coordinate 177,141 of NW_027492129.1, read as the reverse complement.
TATTTCTTAAACATGTTATAACATCTCATTAAATTAAAAACTAATCTCACCAAATATTTGATAAAATAATCCTATAAAATATGGATATACTAAAAATCAATATATGATTTATTTAAAAAAAGATATATATTATTTATAATTAAAAAACCAATTTGTAGTAAAAAAAATAAACGGGTCTTTGGTCTCATCAAACCCATATAGCTTTTAAACTGGGTTATAACATCTCATTTATTTGTGAAACAACTTATTATCAACCCATAAGTATATTATTAACTTTCATACAATAAAAAAAATAAAAATTCAAAAAATAAATAAATATTAGAAACAAACAATATAAAACAACCCATGTACTACGGGGAAAAAAGCTAGAAAGTTATTATATAAGTTATTTTTAGATAAAAGGATGTGAATACTCTTAAAACATCATATTTAGTCATTCAAAAATTTCCCATGTTTATTTTAGCTTTTGGTTGTGAAACCATGGTCATCTTATCTTCCCGAAATAAAACATACTAAGTTAAAAAAAAAGTAAAAAGTAAATATAAAAGAAAGAGGCAATTTTAATATACTTTTGAATAAAATTCCATTTTAGTAGATTTTAACCGGACCAGCCTATCATGTAAGGGTCCAATCCTTTATCCTACTTATCCCGTTCGTTCGTTCGTTCGTTCGTTCGGTTCAATCAGTCCAATCCGGTCCATCGTCAGACCGTTTTCTTTGAAACCCAGATCCCGAAGCCAACATAATCCAATCCGCCATCGTTCTCAGCCGGTTCGGGTATTCAAGATTTAATGATATAAGCAATTGTTTACAGATCTGAATTATTCGTAGCTATCTTGATGTGGGTTCATCTTATTATTGCTTAATTCATTGTAGTTTAGAAGAATTTTGTGATTGGAAGATTTTGGGTTGTATATACTTATATACTAGTGAAGTGATGCCTGCAATGAAACAGGTTGAATTGGTTACTTTTTTTTTATATAATTAGATTGGTTTTGTATTGTATCGTATTGTATTGTTAGATATATATAATTGGTATAAATTTGTTATTTGGTTGATCCAGAACAGTGAATCTGATGGTATGGAGCAAATGTTTGAGAAATTGGGCAATGGGATTGGGGAACCGGTTGAGTTTGAACTTCCCGATTCGTTGAATAATTGGAAGCAACCGTATATGACCATACGGCGCAGTATCCTTTATTATTCTTGTGATTTGGTATTAGTCGCCTGTTAATCGGTAATCGCAGTGTGAGCGATGCAATTTCAGCTAATTTGGCCCAAATTGTTTAAATTTCGGTCAAAATTGGTCAAGAATTTTGAAATATTTGAAAATTTGTATATATATATATAATTTTGGAAAATTACATATAAAATTCAAATTTGATTGATCTCTAATTGGTTTCCCACCGCCTGACTAGCGCCTAGCGAGTTCTACAACATTGTCTTCATGTGTGTGTGTGTGTTTTGTATATGCGCATACTTATAATTTGCTTGTGGAAATTAACATACATATAAAGATATATATCTAACAAAGAAGGTTAAGAGGCGAGACCGTGAGGAGGATGATGGAATATTCTGTACTTGCAGCTCAACACCAGGTTCTTCTGGTGTTTGTGGTAGAGATTGCCATTGTGGGTAAGAACTAACAACCGTAACTGTGATTGTTCAGTTGTTTATTATGTTACGTTGGATTTTTAATAAGATATATAACAAGATAATTTTATGCTGCAGAATGCTACTGTCAAGCTGCTCGGATAACTGTAAATGTGATGAATCATGTCTTAATAAACCTTTCCACCAACGACCTAGGAAGAAGATGAAGATAGTGCAGGTACTGTATCATACTTGAACACTATTTATTTGAGGTCTATGTTAAATAGTTGTCCAGTTTCTAGTATTAAACTAACTTGCCTTTGTTAGACCGAAAAATGTGGCTCGGGAGTTGTTGCTGAAGAGGATATTAGGAGAGGGGAGTTCATAATTGAATATGTTGGAGAAGGTGATGTTTTTAAGCTGCAAGTAAAATTTTCACTCAAACGCGTCATATCTGATTTTCGGCATGTGCAATGCAGTCATTGATGACAAAAAATGTGAAGAAAGGCTTTGGACAATGAAACATCAAGGAGAAACAAACTTTTATTTGTGTGAGATTAACCGAGACATGGTGATTGATGCTACATTCAAAGGGAATAAATCAAGATATATAAATCATAGTTGTTCTCCAAATACAGAGATGCAGAAATGGTTGTCCATGTTATTCTATTTAAAATTCTGAATTTCATTAACTTATAGCAAACACCATTTTCTTATAAAAATGATTTGTTTCAGGAGGATTGACGGTGAAACAAGAATTGGCATTTTTGCAACCAAGGATATAAAGAAGGGTGACCACCTGACCTATGATTACCAGTATGTGCACATTACACACCATTCTTGAATATTCGAATATCTGCATGTACTTTGTGAAATGGTATTAATAGAATTAGCAGGTTTGTGCAGTTTGGTGCAGACCAAGATTGTCACTGTGGTGCAGTTGGATGTAGACGGAAACTGGGAGTGAAGCCTAACAAATCAAAGCCCCCATCTTCAGATGCAACATTAAAGATGGTTGCATGTCAGGTGGCTATAAATTCTCCAAAACTAAAAGCGGTTCTTTCTGGTAAAGATGTATGTATGGCGTTTCTCATGATGATTGAACAATAAGTGTTATGGTGATATAATATTAAATGTAATATTTTTTCAAATATTTGTGTTATTCATGTAAAATGTAAACTAAATTGAGCTATTGTTTGTTATATAGGCCTACAAGAATGGTGCTCGACAAGCAGGTATTAGTTGTTTGATATTTAGTTTAATTTGTAATAGTCAAGTGGTTTTAAATTTCAATTTTCTATTATCATGTTTGTAGGATGTTCAAGGCATTCTGTTGATCAGACAAGGATACCTCATAATTGCATTGGAAATGTTCTTGTAATATCACGCCCCGAGTCAGAGAGGTATCACTTCAATTTGTTTGACTATAATTTAACTGTTGATTTGACCTGATCGAGTGGTTTGACCTTGTGGTCAAACTTGAACCGCGGGCAAGCTGGGTGGGTCGGACAGGTTGGTAATGGGTCAAAATGGGTCGGGTTGAAATATGCCATTTTGATGTTAACAAAGTTGCTGAATAGTTTTGTGTTGATGCTCTTTTTAGATCGTTTGGTATCATCAAGAGGTTTAACATTGACTCAAGAAAACACTTGGTTAGTAAAGCTTTGTATCATGTTTTAGCTAGTTTATGGTTGTTTGACCATTGACCAAGTTTTGTACTGACAGATCATGTTTGAAACCGGTCGCTCTGAGCTTCTTGATTTGACACAAGTTGACTGGGAGCTTTGTAATAGTTAACTTATGGTGGTAAGTCATTTGATCTAGGTTATGTTTTATGAACCTATTAACTTTATCCAAATTATTATGTTATATTTTTCTCATCACTGCTCAATGCATTGATTGCAGGTATAAAATGAGAACGCCTGTGCTGAAACATTGGTGCACCAGGGTATTATTCTTTTAATCGGACTCATAAGTGACTAAACGGTCTGACTGGGAGCGAAGGTTCTGATGTGCGCTGTTGAATTCATAATCATTGGATCTGTCCTCTTCGTGTATCTTGTTTTGTAGCAGCTTCTTTAAAAACCGATTTAATTCTTTGTAAATCTGATAGATAAAAGAATCTATCTTTGGTTATACTCTGTGTCTCCGATACCTGGAATATAGTTTGATGACAGTTACAGTGAACTTACTTCCCTTTAAATCGTTGTCAACTTGTCATCAATGTTATGTGTTTGTCCCATGTTCGGTCTTGGGCACTTTTACGCTCACCTGAATGAGGGAGGTGATGCGGCGTATATGCAGGGAGACTTTCTTCTTTTAGTTAAAACGTTTTAAAGGATGTCAAGGGAGGAGAGGAAATAAAGAAAATGTTTTTGACTCTCAAAAGAGGCAATCCAAACATGTATCCACATATTTTTAGTTTTTTGAGAGCTTTCATTATTTGATATAGCATTTATCCATTGTATTGTGGAGTTTGTTTTATATTATTGGTTTCTAATATTTATATATTTTTTTGGATTTTATTTTTATTTATTGCAAGAAAGTTAATAATATACTTAAGGTTTGATGATGAAAGAGTTTCACAAATAAATGAGATGTTATTACCTGGTTTAAAAAGTTATCTTGGTTTAGTGAGACCCATGATCCGTTTATTTTTTTTACTATAAAATTGTTTTTTAATTATAAATATTTTTTTTAAAAAAAATTAGATATTAAATTTTATTTTATTCTATTTTATAGAATTTTCATATCAAATATTTGATGAGATTGATTTTTAATTTAATGAGATGTTATAACCCGTTTAAGGGCTATCTAGGTTTGGTGAGACCTAAACCCGCAAATTCAGGTCAAATGAATGAGAAACCTTCATGTGAAAATAAAGCAATCTGATGGCTTGAAAGAATATAAGAAGCAATCAAAGAGTTTTTAAAAGTTTTGTTTATATATATATATATATAGGGGATGGTTCAAGAGAGAAATGAAATTACTGCGAGAAATGAATATGGACCATTAGTTTTATTTTAGGTTTTAAAAGTTTCAAGATTAATTAAAAAACTATAAATGCATCTTTCTCTTCAATTAATATATCTATTAAATTAATATAACTAATCAAATTACTATAATTGAAAATTATTAAGAATTCATTTATTTTCTATCCAAATTTTTATCCTACACAAATACAAATTTATTCATACATTAAAATTTCTTTCTATCCAAATTTCTTCCAACTCAATATATAAATATCCATCAACACGTAGTTAAATTGTGATGAATAATATAAAAAAACTATTTTACATGTGTTAGCATTAAATATCAACAAAAAAATATAACATACACAAAAATATATAACTTATACTTGTTCTGAGAATAAGAAAACATATAACATACACACAATTCATCGCCAATATATACACACGCACACAAAAACATATAACCTACACATGAAAACTTTATCCTACACAAATACAATTTATTCATACATTAAAAAAAATTTCTATTTAAAACCAATTTCTTCCAACTCAACTTATCAATATTTATCAACACGTAGTTACATTGCGATTTTAAATAATACAAAAACCAATCTTACATATTTTTGCATTAAATGTGAAATATACAACCTACACAATAACATATAACCCACACTTGTTCTAAAAATAATAAAACATAACATACACACGAAAAATATATAACCTACACATGTGTAGGATATCTGTATATTTGTGTAGTTTATATAATTGTTGATGTCGAATTTAATATGTAAGTTATATGTTTTTTTGTATATTGTACGTTTTTATTGCTCAAAATAAGTATAGGTTATATAATTTTGTGTAAGTTGTATATTTATTGTTTATATTTAATGGACACATTTGTATGACATTTTTTTTTATTATTTATGAAAACTAAATTAGTGTTTTATCTTTTTAATTATTTTAGTTAAATTATGTAGATATATTAATTAGAGAGAGATTTATTATGGTTATATTAGCTGTATTAATTGAAGAGAGAGTGTGCATTTATTGTTGCATTTATATATTTTTCATTTATATTTAAACTTTTAAAACCTTAAATAAAACTAGTGGCTCATATTCATTTATCGCATTTCTTGCAGTAATTTCATTTCTTTCTTGAACTTAAACATATGTATATATATATATATATATTTAAAAGTAAATATAATCTTATAGCAAATGGTAATTCCAAACAACAGTGAATAAAATATGTCCTCTGAATATTCATTTGTATGTATATACATGGGGCGGTTCGGTTATGGTGGGTTTTAGCTTATCTTTAACCAAAACCTACCCACTGGTTAACGGTTCGATTATATCGCTTATGGTTTGGTTAACGGTTATGACGATTAATTTGCTCACCCCTAGATATAGATATAATGGGTTTTTGATAATTTTCCAACTTTCCATTGGAATGTTGAGAATCCCTTCACTAGTATAAACAAAGTTAATTCCATCACATTAAGGAAAACTTTCAAATTTCAATTTCTTAATCGACTAACCAAACAAAATTTTGTAAGTAAAATTTTCTAATTCTATTTCCACCTATTCCATGAACCAAATCGATCCTTAGGTTACACGCATGCATGTGAAACACTTTTTACAAGCACATAATATAAGGAGGCTACATTACATATAACGATTCATTCAACCACGTGAAAAGAAACATGGATTCTTTTAATTTCAGCAAAAAAAAATTATTTCTAATTTTGTGCGAAACGCGAAACAAACCCATCCAAAAAAAGATAATATTGATAAGTAAATAATCCTTGATTAAAGTTTATAAAATAATTTTATTAATAGTGAAATAGTATCCAACAAAGAATTTAAAAGAAAAATACACATTTTTATAAAATTTTTTCAATGGGTAATGGACCTCCGAATCAACCAAACGGGTCGGGTTTTGGAAAACCATAAACCCTGTCGTCTAGGGTTTCACTCATACCCAAAGGAATTGAAGAAATGGCTTGGAGGAAAACACCTTCACTGCTTTCATTCAGTTTCAATACTTTCGTCGCTAATTATTCATCCAAATCCAAATCAAATCTGTACCCGGGTATTCATCAAGTTCGCTAATTTCTCATTTTAGGGTTTTAATTGTTAATTTTGATGGACAATTTGTTATTATTGGTTACAGTGAAGGTTGGAATACCGGAGTTTTTAAACGGAATAGGTAACGGAGTGGAGACGTATGCCGAAAAGCTCGAAGCCGAATTTGGGGATTTGCAGAATCTGTTGGTGGCTCGCTCTATGAAGCTTAAGAAACTTAATGTTGGAGCTGATCCTAAAGTTTGCAAACATGTAAGTTAACTTTCAAGAAGTTATGTTATTGGAGTGGTGGATTTGGAGTGTGAATCGGGTTTTGCGAGCCAATGCCATGATCTTTTATGTGTAAATAGGTTCCAGTCGATCGAGGTTTAGTACCTAAAGCAGTATTCTGATTAGGATTGCTTAAGTGGACTAGACGTTATTGCCAGTTATTCCATGAATTAAACTTCTTAGAATGTAAGTGATTATTAATCCACCTTTTGAGCGAGCCCGTTAGATATTTTAATGTAACCGGATTGACTTGTCGATGAATGTGAATCATAATATTCATCATACAAGTCACGTGGTGCACGCTTGCTTGAGTTTATTATGCTCTTAGGGGCTATGCAGTCAATAGCAGTTACCGGACTAGCGGAATATCTGTCACAATATCGTTCAGAATATCCGATAATATCGGTGATACTGACCGATATATCATCCATTTTCCGGATATCAGTTTTTTAAGTCTTAATTATCAATCTTCAGAGTTTAATGTTAGTGTTTTAAGTCTTAAATCAGTGCCTACTTGCTACAATTGAAAGTGTTTTGTAAGTTGCAAAATGTGAATTTGTTATCGGTAGGAGACTAGAGTATACTGAAATTGCAGTGTTAAATTGCAATATATATACATTCTGCATGATATTAACATTACCGATGTCCCACCGTGATAACCGACATCTCAAATATCGGTCCTTGACCTATATCCGATATTTTTCCGCATTAACTACATAGTATAAATGTCTATTAAGTATAATAGATACAAGTTATATTATCCATGGGCTTATTTAGGCTCATGAACTCAAGCTCGCTGAAGCTCAGCTTGATTTGAGCCTTTTGTGAGCCGATCTCGAGTAGCTCGTGAGCGGCTTGGCTTGTTTACACTCGTAGGCATTACTGCTTTTATTAACAGTTAATCGGTGAATCAACTATTAAGCTTCCCAAAACATAAGTGATGATTAATCCACCATTTTAGAGCTTTTATTCATCAATCAATGAGCTCTTGAAGCTTGGAGGAATCTTCTTGATCATATGATAAAGAAAGTAACTTTAAAGATGATATTGAATAGGAACTACAAGTTAAGTGGGCCATTTAAGTTTGGTTAGAAATTATTGAGTTAGTTTGTATGGTGAGATCTTCTTTGTGATCCAGTATTTTAGAATAAAGATCCTTCATTTTAAATTATTCATATATTTTTTCTTTCTAAATGAAGAACGATTCATAATCCTTTTTTTGTGAAATATTGATGTAGTATTGTGGCCCAAGGGTTCAATTATGTACTCATGATGTGTACCTTACTACCTTTCAGCCACAACTGTACCATGAATTAATACATGCCACAAGTTAGATGATATTTGACTGATCTGCTAAGGTTAGGTTATATGCATATTAAGCCTGTGTCTCTAAATTTAATTGTCTCCTGAGTGGACCCCACGACGGGATAGAGATAGAACTGCCTGTCAATGTCTTGGTTGTAGTTGCATGACAAGTTGAGTGTTTCTTTCATAAATTAGGTTGGGATAATATATTAGAGGTTGCATCTTTTATTCATTTAGTTATGAACTGGTCGATTAGGGTTACGTCTTTCTCAAACGTGCAAACGGGCTGCATTTACTAAAACTAGCTAAGCATAAAGGGTCATGTGTGTGAATGAGTCCGCTTCTTTATCACTGATTTCAAGTTTTTGAATTTGATTGAACAGAGGAAGCTGATATTGAAGTACGCGCACAAGTACAGGCTTGGACTTTGGAGGCCTCGAATTGAACCTCCAAAAACCAATAAATGAGACATGTTAAAACATTCTCCTATGATACTATGCATGTTGTCTTTTAGTTTGGACCCATGAAAGCTTCATTTGTCGGATTTACAAAACAAGAAGATAATAATTATTCATTGTTGAAAATGATTTTGCTGGCCAAAGTGGGCCCAACAATTAAACCCATTCCTACTTCCTAGTCCCTACTAACAAATAACTAGAGGTGCACAAAGCGGGCTTTTTTAAGAACCAGTTTCAGTTTGGTCAACGAAGTCAAGAACATGGTAGAAATGGAACAGGTCCGGTAGGTTTGGGTTTTTCACCAGGTTTTATTGGTTTTTGGTCTGTTCGGATTTGGTTTTTTGACTTGGTAGAGGTTCTAGTTGGAACCAGCTCCGGTGGTTCTGGTTTCGGTTCCGTTTCTCTGAGGAACTGGAATCAATTCGTACCCACGGTTCAGGTAGGGTCAGGTCCAGTCTCAGTTCGAGTAAGACAGGGCGGGGCCGGAACTGTGTTTTTCGTGCACTTCTTATAACGAAATTGCTGTCTTGAATATTTTGAAGAAAATTTAAGCCCATTAACGAAAGCCAGGGTTTTGGATTCTGATGATATGATTTTTTAACAGTACAGGCTTCGGCCCATTCCGATCCATTCTGGGTTGGAATGTTGGATCATAAGTAAAGATTTAAAATAATCTTAATAGAAGGAAATCTAACCAACTACAACTCTAGTAAGCTGTAACTAGTAAGAAAAAAAGGAAAATTTTCAATGTATATATTAATCATATACAAGTCAGATACAATATTATGAATAATGACTAGTAAAAGGAAACTGAACTTGAGAAATTGTATTGTCACATTCATCTCTGAGTTGTGCAGATGGTGGCTAATTTTCTTTTGTTGCTGATTGGCTTCAAGGACATTTATAACAACCGTGCATGGTAAAATTTCATTCGTAACTGAGCTATTGATAGCGTATAGGAAGGGTGAGATGTAGACAAAACGTACTTCTATTCTAAAGATAAGAGAGACTACCTGCAAGAAGACTCACGGATTCAAAAACCAAATATGAACCAGAAAAAAAGTATTAGAAGCATAGTTTGCTAATAGAATAAACTTAACACAAAACTACAAAAGTATAATAGAGAAATATTGGTTATTGGAATTTAATAACCCTAGTTATACTTTAAACTTGTTTTCTTGTATCACTAACAAACTAACCAAACACTAACATAATTAGTTTTGGAGCAAAAAAGTGTCATTATGTCAAATTGAGCGGGTAAAATGAAAATATATATCCCAGCATTTCCGGCCATCATCCCCGGACTCCACCATTTCGGATTTTCGGGCCATCATCTCTAGCCGCTCCACCATTTCTGGTAAAATGAAAATTTTATTTAACATACATCCCAACACTTTAATCTTGATAGCTTAACGAGTTATTGCAACAACATTATGTTTACATAAGTAATTAAGTATTACAAATTTACCGCCTACGTAAATCTCAATACAAAGTCTAGTTTATCGCCTCTTTAATGAGGTGAGTATCCATAACTCCTTTTACACTATTACAATTTTTGAGGTGTGACATGTCTACCTATTTAAAAAAATTCAAACTCTATTTTAATAAACTGCGATTCAATTCTAAATCTTTGTGTCATTCTATGATGTGTTACACTATGCGTTAGTTAATCAAAGTCAAATGTCAAGTGTGATCGTTAACTGTACAGGCATACGATAACAATGATAGATATATTGGGTGACGCCCATTCTTCTTTTTGACCCTATAGAGGGCAATTGAACGATTGAAACATATCATTCTAAGCTTAACTTTCAAGTTAAGGACACAAGTCAACAAATGCTTGATCATACATTTTGTTTATTCATAACTTATTGGAATTAAACCAATAACATATGAATTATACATATTATAAACTATGTGTACTCACTAACTATTTATAGCCGACACTTTATTTTTATACATGTTACAAGAAATCAAGTTTGATTGTTTGAAGAGTTTGATGCTACATCTAGATATGCTATGGATCTAGATTAATTAACAAAGACAATTATTATTTTTATGGTATGTTTTATTGTTGGAATTATTTGTTATGCAACTGAATATGGTTTGGTTAAATATATTGGAACTTTGATTAGTGTCATGTGCTATGGACAATTGCCCAGTCTCGACGTATAATCCGTTGTCGGTTGGGATGTGACATCTCACGTGCCTAGTGACTTTATAGTTTGTACAAATTAGTTTTTAGCAGTGCTTTATTGTTTTGTACAAACCACCTTTTTGCAGCGTTTTACTATTTTGTACAGTTACTACCAGAATAGCACCATCCTTATCCTTTTCTATAGCTAACAAAGACCCTAAACTTTCTCGTTTCAGAAGAAGCAATAAGAACATGTAGGTTCGATTTGTCCAAGAAGTGCCTGATTTGCGCCATTGATCGGAGCGTGTAAATGGGGTCGCTTCTTGAACAACCCTCGCCTTAGGTCGGTTGAAGAGCATCGTTGGTCGCCTTGCGTCCATGCGCATTTTATTTTACAAGTAACGCAACAGATCAAACAAAACTAACGTCTCCATTTTGGTACTCAAGTGTATTTTGGCATTATTTATTTCATGAAGGCGTATGAATCGATGTTAGGAAACTTCTATTTTCTGTGAGATGGATGAGGGTATGCCAACTCTCACCATCTCACATGATTTATATATAGGATTAACTACCAATATATCTCTAGTTTGGCTTAGTATTTATGTATTTTACTAGTTGGAGTCCCTTGTGTTACTGGGGTTTATTTAGGTTTTTGTTTACTAGTTTGGTCATTCGTGTTATGGGGTTTTTTTAAGTATTAAAGGAAGCAGACAAACATGTTGCTCAAAATGTCAACGACGAAAGAAGAAAACCAAATCGTAAGCAGGTGAAACAACTCACGCACCGGACTAAGGTGGTGTGTGGCAAGGAAGCTCTGCAGAAGTTTTTGGTTGCTGGAAAATTGGAGGGATGCAGTTCGGCTAATGGCAGTGGTGAGAGGTAAGGTTGTCTGTAAAAAAATATTGATAATCAATGGCTCAAATATGGAACTAAAACAACGACTTTATTTAGAATGGAAAATAAGATGAAACAGAAAACGAAAACGAACACAAGCCAGACAGGGCGACGATGGTAGTGGTGGCACGCTACCCAATTTACGGTTTTTCTCGAGTGACGACTGGGATAACCAAATCAAAACCCCCTATGGTATGTTTTGCTAATACTGAAGCCGAGTTTTTGATAATGATTTTGGGGCTGCTATTGGTGACATACGCTACTCAATTTGCTGATATGTAAGATATATTAACGGGGTTTGTTGAAGATATCATTGGGGCCGTGGAAAGAGAGGGAGTGTTCTTACCCCGAAAACCACCTCATGCACAACCCCTACCTTGGACGGCCCACTCCCAATACCGAGGATTATGCTCTCGGCACTCCATTTTGCAAACAACAAATGCAAGAAGTTATTTTGGAATTGGCCCAAATTGTCTATAACACGCTTGGAGTAATGAGTACTAGTTTTGAAAGCCTAGCACAAAACTCGACCACCGGAGGATTAAGATACCCTAAGAATGAAGATCTTATGAAATACCTTGGTTTTACCGCTCCACAAGTTAGAGATGATCATGCACAAATTACCCCCATATGTAATTAAATGAATGGTTGAGCCGTCTATATTCCAAAAATTGTCTTGTCTAGGTAATCAAACCACAATGCGAAGTGTGGTTTATCACCCGATTGGGTTTTGTGCATTGATGTATTGTCGCTGAGGAATTGGTTTTATTCGGCTTCGCTGCGAAGTCACATTTGTTTGGGTTGCAACTCAGGGTCGTCTCTGAAAATTTCTTTAAATTTCGAGGTTGGGAGATGGGACGAGTAAAGAAAAGACCTCTGTAATCACCTTTTTAATTTTTAATTACGTAATAACAAATTTGACAATTATGTCAGTCGAGTTGAATTCCGGTGCCTAATACGGACCGAAGCAAAAAGATATTAATAGTAGTAAATTTATTAAGATAATCTTTGTAAAACACAAAAGAAAGTTTATATCTTAAAAAAAAGGAAAAAAGAAGAACACTAATGGGAATTTGATCATTTTACCTTTGGTTCCACACCCTAGCACTATTTTCATTACACTAAGAATTAATTTAGTAGGCTTTTGTTTTAAAACTGAAATATATATATATATATATATATATATATATATATATATATATATATTCAATTATGGGCTTTTGAGAGAGTAGGTCTGGGAAGCCTCGACCTCCCTTTGGGTTGGGCTTGGTGCAACTAGACATGAACATACTGGTTAGTCGGTCAACCAATAACTGGTTAATTTGGTAATCGGTTAATAGCTCACGGAATAATAACCAAGTAGACATGTTAATTGGGTCAGTTAGTGCCCAATTATTCAACGAAAAAACCCCTAACCGGTCTAACCGAGTTCGGGTATTAACCGAACTGGTTAACCGATATCATGTTATAAAAATCAGAATTTTCAAAAACAATCATAAAAATAAAAAAATCTGGAAAATTCAGAAAAGTTTAAAGAAAACCAAAAACACTTAGGTTTTTATTGATTTTTTTTTACATATTTCATAAATAAATAACTTGAAAATAAACGTTTATAATCATCGTGACGTGAACTTCGTTCGTTTGTTATTTATTCTTTTGTTCGGGCTTTGGCTTCATCATTTAATGTTTTTATTCTTCATTCTCCATGTCGTCTACATTAAACTGGTCTTCGCAATTCTGGTTCGTGACTACTTTGATTCATTGGCTCATCATAAATTTGTTCTTCCTCGACTAGTGGTTGTGTGACACCCATTTCCACTTCTTAGTGTAGTTTTCATTCAACGTAGATCTCTCCTTCAAGATTTCCTAGATAATGGATACGGTCCGACGCATCCAAGTGGTCTTTTAAGCAAATGAACATTTCGAACGATTCCGGTGTTAGCCTTGTCCTTCGTATCCGTAATATCCTACCACTAAAAAAAGCACTTTTCGAAGCTACCGCAGAAGCTTGGGCGGTTAGTAAATCACGGGTCGTGGCGGCACACACGGAGAATTTGTAACACCCCGACCAAAGGCGGATTATACATCGGGGCGCCACATATTGTTTCATTACTCGTGACACTATTGGGTGTCAATATTTAATAAATACATTCATTCGCGCACGCGCAAAGTAAACACAAGATCAATATATTATAAGGCAAAATATTAGAACAACAAAAACTTGTCTTGATACATTTTAATCTAGGTCCAAAATAAAGAAAACTTCCTACGTGTCCACAAGCTCCAAAACAGCTACTGCAAACCTGAACATGTGTTAAAATAAACGTCAAACACTTGCGTGTTGGTGAGAAATCAAGTTTAATACAATACATAGATAACAATAAATCTGCGCGCAACACGTGTATGTCTGGTGTTTAACAAGGGTGCAATCAGATTGTGATCAAGCCTAAATAGATCATAGCTCATAGTTCATAGTTCAATCCGTGCTCCCAATTGAGCACAAAAACGAGAAAACATCTGTGCAAGTGTAAACAAAGAAAACCGTAAACGATAGGTCTCCCGTGTTCATCTAATGGATCCATGAAAACTGCGGAATAGGCCGAACAAAGCGGTTAATGATACACACATACAAATAAACAGCCAAGTAAACGTCCTCAACACATGGGATACTGCGCGACTAAAGTTTATAAACAAGTTTAAGACTCTAAGTTTGTATGAACACATGAACATCCCAAAACATTAAAAATAAAAAGGGATTAGGTACGAGATTACTCACTTGATAAAGATGCGGTGAAAGATAAAGCAAGAACCAACTTTTAAACAAGCACAAGTTAACCTATAAATAAGATTATTGTTTTAATGATTTGTTTTAAGTCTTGATTACCAGTTAGCATAATTAATAAGTAAATTATTATATATAATATATATTACCGGAAAACAGGGCAGAACAGGGAGGAAGACGGAGGCAGAGAGGGAGGCGGCAGAGAGAGCAAGGAGGACAGGAGAGATTAAGTGCTTGTGTGTGTAGTGTTAGGAAAAATAATACTATTATTTATAGGGAAACCCTAGGAGACATAAATCCAGAAAAAGGGGAAAAGATCTTTAACAGGATCAAGCAAAAGATATCAAAAAGCATAAGAATCCAAAAGCAAAAGATATGGAAAGATATGGCAGCTGCAGGGGACAAGGAAAAGCTGACAGGGAACAGTAAAAAGCATGGGCGGATCAGAAAAAGGTACTGGTCAAGCATGGCAAAAGCAGATCTCCAAAGATAATGTCAGTCACTTTTTCTGCCAACCAATGGGGTTGGTGCGCATGCTGCGCCGAAAGTAACTTTTCAGACATAAAGCAGATTAGGTCAACGGCTCAAAAGATAAGACAACACAAAAGCAAACGGCTAGATTAAACAGAAGAAAAGACTCAAGACATAGCGCGAGAAGGCTGGAGCGCGAAGGCAAAAGTGCGCGAGCGCGAAGGCAGACAGAACCAACCTTAACGCGTCGCGGGAAGAATCACATTTCTTAGCGCGCCGCGGGAAGAATCACATTTCTTAGCGCGCCGCGGGAGGAACTAAAATTCCTAGCGCGCCGCGGGAAGAACTATAATTCTTCGCGCGTCGAGGGATGAACTACGCTTCTTAGCGCGCTGCGAGAAGAACTACCGTTCTTAGCGCGCTGCGAGAAGAATTACAATTCTTAGCGCGCTGCGAGAAGAGTTCGTCTCGCGTATCGCTGTAACAGGTGGTCTTCACGCAGGATTCCTTGTAAGGAGTCTGGCGCGTGGAGCTGCGCAGACAACCTTAGGCGGGAAGGAACAAAGGACAAGCAAAGAGTTAGAAGAAAAAGAGGGAAACAAGGCGTAAGGGCGGGACGGCGACAAGAGGGAAAAGAAGACGGAAAGAGAGAAGAGGGACGGGACGACGGAAAGAAAGAGAGAGAAAGAGGCGGGAAGGAAAATATATTATTATTATTAAAAGTAAAATATAAGTATAAATAAATATTAAATTATAAAAGAAAGAGATCGGGTCAGAAAAACGGGTACCTGGGTCGGGTCGGATCGGGTCAGATGTCACAGTCTCCCCTACTTTAAGAAATTTCGTCCCGAAATTTATCTCGAAGTAGGTTGCGCAGAGAACAGGTGTGGGTACTTGATCTTCATTTGATCTTCCCTTTCCCATGTAAACTCGGCTCCGCGCTTGGACTCCCAGCGAACTTTCACGATAGGGATACGACTGCGCTTGGTTTGCTTAACCTCGCGATCCATAATCTCAACAGGCTTCTCAACGAAATGCATGGATTCATCAACTTGAACTTCATCAAGTGGAATGTGAAGGTTCTCGTCAGCTAAACACTTCTTGAGATTGGATACATGGAACGTTGGATGCACATTACTGAGCGCGGGCGGCAGGTCAAGTCTGTAGGCAACTTTTCCCACACGCGCGAGAATCTTGAATGGTCCAACATATCGAGGAGCAAGCTTACCTTTCTTCCCAAAGCGGACAACACCCTTCCAGGGCGACACTTTGAGGAGAACAAGATCACCAACTTGAAATTCGAGAGGCTTCCGTCTACGATCTGCGTAACTCTTCTGTCGGCTTCTGGCAGTCAGCAGATGATCACGGATCTTGGCGATTTTATCGGTTGTCTCTTGAACAAGTTCGGGTCCTGTGATTTGAGCTTCTCCCACTTCGCTCCAACAAATCGGGGAGCGGCACTTACGACCGTAAAGTGCTTCAAATGGGGCCATACCGATACTGGAATGATAGCTGTTATTATAAGAGAACTCAATCAAAGGCAGGTGTGAATCCCAATTACCTCCAAAATCAAGAACACAAGATCGGAGCATATCCTCAAGAGTTTGAATAGTTCGCTCAGACTGACCGTCAGTCTGAGGATGATATGCCGTACTCATGTCCAAGCGAGTTCCTAGCGCAGATTGGAGAGATTTCCAAAAGCGAGATATAAAACGGCCATCGCGATCGGATATGATGCTCAAAGGAGTACCATGACGGCAGACAATTTCCTTGACATAAAGCTGCGCGAGTTGCTCAACACGGTAGTTTTCACGAATGGGCAGAAAGTGAGCAGACTTAGTCAAACGATCCACTATTACCCAAATGCTATCATGTTTGCTTGCTGTCAAAGGTAACTTGGCTATAAAGTCCATCGCTACACATTCCCATTTCCACGTAGGAATTTCTGGTTGTTCGAGCAAACCAGATGGGCGTTGGTGTTCAGCTTTTACCTTAGAACAAGTCAGGCATTTAGCTACGAACATAGCAATATCCTTCTTCATACCGGGCCACCAATAAGTAATGCGCAAATCCTTGTACATCTTATCAGCGCCGGGATGAACGGAATATCGAGATTTGTGCGCTTCACTCAGGATATCAGCGCGAAGATTCTCATCAAAGGGAATCCAGATGCGATTAAGATAGCAGAGAATTCCACTCAGATTGGGCACAAAATGCGCTTCCGCGCCACACGCCAACTCGGCGCGACGGTTACCATTACTGATGGATGCGCGCTGCGCGTCACGAATGCGCGATTCAAGGTTGCTTTGGATCGGCGCGAAGTGAAGCTGGGTGCGCGGCAAGATACAGTTAAGCTGGCAGGGTTTTCGGCTGAGCGCATCGGCTACCACATTAGCCTTACCAGGATGATACCGGATCTCACAATCGTAATCGCTGATGAGTTCGTTCCATCGGTGTTGCCTCATGTTAAGTTCCTTTTGATCAAAGATATGCTGAAGGCTTTTATGGTCAGTGTAGAGGATACACTTAGTACCATAAAGGTAGTGTCTCCAGATCTTCAAGGCAAAAACAACTGCACCAAGTTCGAGGTCGTGAGTTGTATAATTCTTTTCATGAACCTTAAGTTGCCTTGATGCGTAAGCGATAACCTTGCCTCGTTGCATAAGAACACAACCGAGACCTTGGTTGGAGGCATCGCAGTACACGACAAAATCATCATTACCCTCAGGTAGCGCAAGGACAGGAGCTTCACACAACAAACGCTTGAGCGTTAGAAAGGCTTCTTCTTGCTTCGAGTCCCAAATATACGGTTTACCTTTGTGCGTTAGAGCTGTTAAAGGCAAAGCGATCTTCGAGAAGTTCGAAATGAAGCGCCGGTAATAACCAGCTAAGCCCAGAAAGGAACGGATCTCAGAAGGAGTAGATGGCGTAATCCAGTTCTTGATTGCTTCAATCTTGGATGGGTCGACATGAATACCCATCTTGTTCACAACATGGCCAAGAAACTGTACTTCATCAGACCAGAATTCACACTTGGAAAGCTTGGCAAAGAGCTGCTCGGCTCTAAGCTTTTGCAATACCAATCGGAGATGTTGCTCATGCTCGGCCTTGGTCTTAGAATAAATCAGAACGTCATCGATAAACACAATCACGAATTTATCCAAGAAAGGCCTACACACCCGATTCATTAGATCCATGAAAACGGCGGGTGCGTTGGTTAAACCGAAGGACATGACCAAGAATTCAAAATGGCCATAACGAGTTCGAAAAGCAGTCTTCGGAACATCTTCATCGCGGATGCGCAACTGGTGATAGCTAGAGCGGAGATCGATCTTGGAAAAACAAGAGGCACCTTGGAGTTGATCAAAGAGGTCGTCAATACGCGGTAAGGGATACCGGTTCTTAATGGTGAGTTTGTTCAACTCGCGGTAATCAATACACATGCGAAACGATCCATCTTTCTTTTTAACGAACAACACCGGAGCACCCCAGGGCGAAGAGCTAGGGCGAATGAATCCTTTAGCCGTCAACTCTTGAAGTTGGCTTGCCAATTCTTGCATCTCAGCGGGCGCAAGACGGTAAGAAGATTTAGCTACGGGGGAAGCACCAGGGACAAGATCAATACGGAACTCGACTTCACGAGCGGGAGGGATACCAGGAAGATCATCAGGAAAAACTTCAGGAAAATCACGCACAACAGGGATATCGCGAAGCTTCTTTTCTTCAGCAGGTTTAACCACATGGGCTAGAAAAGCAATACACCTTTTCCGCATGAGCCTTCGGGCTTCGGCGCAAGACATAAGTTTAAGACCGCGGGAGGGTTTTTCGCCGTAGATATGAAGATCACCATTTTCTCGAGGTATGCGAATCATCTTCTTGGCGCAAATAACTTCGGCGCGATTATGCGTAAGCCAGTCCATACCAATGATAACATCAAAGCTTCCAAGAGGCATGGGGATGAGGTCGATCAGAAAATCATTTTCGTTAAGGTTAAGCGTGCAATCTTTAATCACAGAGTTAATTAAAACAGTTTCGCCATTAGCCAATTCAACTGAAAAATCTTCTTTTAAATTATCGCGCGGTCGCGCAAGCTTCTGCTCGAAGGCGCGAGAGATAAAACTTCGATTGGCGCCAGTATCAAAAAGTACAGAAGCATAAAATCCGTTAAGCAAAAATGTACCATTAACTACGTCATTATTCGCTTGCGCTTGGTGCGCGGTTATGTTAAAAGCTCGTCCGCGTGTCACTTGGTTCGAAATTTGGTTCACCGGATTCGCTTGTGTGATTTGCACTTGTAGTCTCGGGCACGCGTTCCGGAAATGACTGGGATCACCGCAGTTATAGCACGACCTGGGTCGTGGGTTTTGGTAGGTTGGTTGTGGGTTCTGCGGGTAGACTGGTGGTGTTGGCGCAATTGGGTTGGCGAGAGGGACTCTACAGTATTCGGCAGAGTGACCAATACGGCCACATCGGTTACATTGTCGACACGGGGTTTGGGTTGGGTGGTGAAGTCTACAGGTTGGGCAAAAGGGTTGATTTCCTGTGTAAGGTTTCTTAAGTGGCGGGGCAGGGAGTGCTGGATTGGTTAAGGCATAGTTATGGACTACAGGAGGTGTTGGGTAGGCTGACAGAGGGTTAGGCGCGTATACTGGAGGTTGGTAGGCGGGTTGCTGGACTATGGGCGGGTTGGTAAGCGCGTAAGCTTGTCTGCGCCTACGTTTCTGGTTATGGTTTGAGGGTTCAGGTTTGGTTTCTGCGGGTTCAGGGACAGTTTTGGTGGGTTTGGTCTTCTCAGTTCCCCGCAGGAACAGGGTTCCTGCTCTGACATGGTTGTCGCTGAGCACAGCGGCCAACTCGATGGCGTCAGAGAGGGTTAGTGGGTTCCTGGCCCATACAGAATCTTGAATTTCCATGGGGAGACCCCCAAGGAATTTCTCTATGGCTCGGCGGGAAGGGGTAACAAGGTGAGGGACAAGCAGGCTTAGTTCATGGAAGCGCGTCGCGTACTCGCGCGCTTCACCGCTGTATTGCTTCAAGTTCCAAAATTCCTCCTCCAGGCGCTTAACTTCGTTGGGAGGGCAGAATTCTCGCGTCAGAATTTCTTTGAATTCCTCCCAGGGCATGTTAGAAGCAGTTTCTGCGCCACGCGCATGAGCTACTCCATTCCACCATGTAAGCGCTCTAGATTCCAGGACACTGGAAGCATACAGGGTTCGTCTGTCTGAGGGGCATTGGGTGTGGAGGAAAGTGTTTTCTATTTTCTCAAGCCACTGGAGCATCACGGTGGCTCCTTCAAGACCTGTGAACTTTGGAGGGTTACCCGCGTTAAAGGACTTAATGTTGTAACCAGAGGTGTTGGTATTGTTTTGGCTCAAAGCTTGGGCTATTGCGGCGGCCATTTCCTGGGAACGTTGCTGCGAACGTCTGCGCGCGGCTTCTTTCTTCTTGAGATGGCGAGCTGATAGCGGAGGCATTCTATAAAAATTTTAATTTTAGTTAATATCTTGGTTTTATCGCAAAGTATAACCTCGAAAAGCTTGGTTTCACGGAGTCAGTTACTGTCCAAAGTTAAAGTAAAATAATTGACCCTAAATGCAGACTTAATAAAGGTAACAAATTCGAATCAAGAATCGACAATTCATGTATCACCATGACTTTCCGAATTCCCAATTTAAAATATACGAGCAAACAAGTATTGGAGATTGACGATTCATGTATCACCATGACTTTTCAATCTTCAACATAAAATATACAAGAAAATGAGTATTGGAGGTTGACAATTCATGTATCACCATGACTTTTCAAGTCTCCAACCTTAGAACATAATCGTAAATGGAAATTGAAAATCAACTATTCATGTATCACCATGACTTTTCGGATTTTCAAATCCAACAAACGAATATGTAAGAAAAATCAATAAAAATCGAAATTCAATCAAAAATCGAAATATTGCGAAATAAAACATAAGATCATATACTGCGCAAGCGCGAGCATATTCATAAATAACGAGTAATTAACAATAAGCGCGCAAACATGAGATTTCTCTAATGCGCGAGAAGGGACTCTTAGGTATTCTAGGCCGTTACGTCTAACCACCTATCCTAAAGTCAACGAGCTCTGATACCAATCTGTAACACCCCGACCAAAGGCGGATTATACATCGGGGCGCCACATATTGTTTCATTACTCGTGACACTATTGGGTGTCAATATTTAATAAATACATTCATTCGCGCACGCGCAAAGTAAACACAAGATCAATATATTATAAGGCAAAATATTAGAACAACAAAAACTTGTCTTGATACATTTTAATCTAGGTCCAAAATAAAGAAAACTTCCTACGTGTCCACAAGCTCCAAAACAGCTACTGCAAACCTGAACATGTGTTAAAATAAACGTCAAACACTTGCGTGTTGGTGAGAAATCAAGTTTAATACAATACATAGATAACAATAAATCTGCGCGCAACACGTGTATGTCTGGTGTTTAACAAGGGTGCAATCAGATTGTGATCAAGCCTAAATAGATCATAGCTCATAGTTCATAGTTCAATCCGTGCTCCCAATTGAGCACAAAAACGAGAAAACATCTGTGCAAGTGTAAACAAAGAAAACCGTAAACGATAGGTCTCCCGTGTTCATCTAATGGATCCATGAAAACTGCGGAATAGGCCGAACAAAGCGGTTAATGATACACACATACAAATAAATAGCCAAGTAAACGTCCTCAACACATGGGATACTGCGCGACTAAAGTTTATAAACAAGTTTAAGACTCTAAGTTTGTATGAACACATGAACATCCCAAAACATTAAAAATAAAAAGGGATTAGGTACGAGATTACTCACTTGATAAAGATGCGGTGAAAGATAAAGCAAGAACCAACTTTTAAACAAGCACAAGTTAACCTATAAATAAGATTATTGTTTTAATGATTTGTTTTAAGTCTTGATTACCAGTTAGCATAATTAATAAGTAAATTATTATATATAATATATATTACCGGAAAACAGGGCAGAACAGGGAGGAAGACGGAGGCAGAGAGGGAGGCGGCAGAGAGAGCAAGGAGGACAGGAGAGATTAAGTGCTTGTGTGTGTAGTGTTAGGAAAAATAATACTATTATTTATAGGGAAACCCTAGGAGACATAAATCCAGAAAAAGGGGAAAAGATCTTTAACAGGATCAAGCAAAAGATATCAAAAAGCATAAGAATCCAAAAGCAAAAGATATGGAAAGATATGGCAGCTGCAGGGGACAAGGAAAAGCTGACAGGGAACAGTAAAAAGCATGGGCGGATCAGAAAAAGGTACTGGTCAAGCATGGCAAAAGCAGATCTCCAAAGATAATGTCAGTCACTTTT
This sequence comes from Bidens hawaiensis, assembly GCF_021521415.1. Lineage (NCBI taxonomy): Eukaryota > Viridiplantae > Streptophyta > Magnoliopsida > Asterales > Asteraceae > Bidens > Bidens hawaiensis. The sequence continues at coordinate 154,805 of NW_027492129.1, read as the reverse complement.
TCTGCCAACCAATGGGGTTGGTGCGCATGCTGCGCCGAAAGTAACTTTTCAGACATAAAGCAGATTAGGTCAACGGCTCAAAAGATAAGACAACACAAAAGCAAACGGCTCGATTAAACAGAAGAAAAGACTCAAGACATAGCGCGAGAAGGCTGGAGCGCGAAGGCAAAAGTGCGCGAGCGCGAAGGCAGACAGAACCAACCTTAACGCGTCGCGGGAAGAATCACATTTCTTAGCGCGCCGCGGGAAGAATCACATTTCTTAGCGCGCCGCGGGAGGAACTAAAATTCCTAGCGCGCCGCGGGAAGAACTATAATTCTTCGCGCGTCGAGGGATGAACTACGATTCTTAGCGCGCTGCGAGAAGAACTACCGTTCTTAGCGCGCTGCGAGAAGAATTACAATTCTTAGCGCGCTGCGAGAAGAGTTCGTCTCGCGTATCGCTGTAACAGGTGGTCTTCACGCAGGATTCCTTGTAAGGAGTCTGGCGCGTGGAGCTGCGCAGACAACCTTAGGCGGGAAGGAACAAAGGACAAGCAAAGAGTTAGAAGAAAAAGAGGGAAACAAGGCGTAAGGGCGGGACGGCGACAAGAGGGAAAAGAAGACGGAAAGAGAGAAGAGGGACGGGACGGCGGAAAGAAAGAGAGAGAAAGAGGCGGGAAGGAAAATATATTATTATTATTAAAAGTAAAATATAAGTATAAATAAATATTAAATTATAAAAGAAAGAGATCGGGTCAGAAAAACGGGTACCTGGGTCGGGTCGGATCGGGTCAGATGTCACAGAATTGGGGTTCCATTTGCTTCCACCAACCATAAATATCTAAGTTTCCAAAATCATCGGTCGTGAACATAAAAGATCGGTTGTACCATACCGGCTTAGCTCGTTAATTGGGGTGCCACCACAAGCTTTTTTAGTTTCACTGCTTCTTATATTATTAAACAAACTTATGTTTAGGTTACTTGATGACGAGCTTTCTCCAAAACCCATTGATTGTCAAACTTTTGGTATCGGATAATATTTAAGAGCATAAACTTCAAACATGTTTTGTAAGTAAGAATTTTTTTTTTACTTGTTTGGATGCATTTTTAAGGTATTTAAATGCAAATCCAAAAACTAAACAATTTTTCGATTAACTTTCAACCCCGGTCATGGTTAAAGTTGGGTTCAACGCGGCGGCACAATAAAATCCGCCTACAATTCTTTAAAATATTTTTTAATTTTAATTTCATTGGAGCTATCATATAATCGTACATTAGATCGGCATATTCAAAATCATTTAGTTTGACACAAACTAACCAAATTTGGTGAAGAACCAAAGGAGGCGTCTGGTAATAAACTCCCGATAAATAAGCAGTTGCATTTTTAAAAACACTAAGTAAATCGCTTAACTTTTTAATCGTTTCCCAACCGTTTGACGAAAATGCCTTAATTTTTCGTTTAAGAGAAAGATTGTCTTGGAATAATTTTAAAGTTGGTCTTTGTCTTAGCGCGCTATCAAGCATTTTCCACTTCGAATTCCCACCTAGTAGGTACGTCAAAATGCAGACCTAAAATGATGGAGTTCGTTTTGGTACACAATCGCAAATATCTTGTATATCTTTGCTTACTAGTTCTAAAAACTTCTGTTAACATTATTCTAAAACGACCGGTTAATTTTTTTTATTTGCTTAACTTTTAAACCGTCTTGCACAATCAAGTTAATGATATGTGCAATACATCGAGTATGAAAAAAACATGTCACACATTGGTTGGTATTTTAGTTTTAGTTTTTCAACCGCGGCATTGTTTTTTGATGTTTTATCGAAAGATATGGAATAAGCTTTTCTTGTAATTTATAAGTTTGTATAACACCATCTAAAATATAAAAAAAGTTTTCGGCGGTATGAGGATAACTAAATAACTCAAACGTAATCGTACACTTCATCATTTGCCACGTGTCGGGATTAACCTAATGCGTGGTTACGCAAAGATACGAAAACGGTATACCGTGTAGAGCCGACTAAACATTGGTATTTAAGTTATAACTGGTTTTTAAGTTTTCAAAACCTATAATAATTCTTTTTTAGTTTTTCTCCACATATTTACACAATGGCGTCTTACGGTAGTCCGACTTACGTGTTGATATTGAGTTTGGAGTATTTCTTAAACCAACTATGTCAAACGCGGGTTGTCAAAGTAATCAAATAGCAAGCCTTCTTAAATAAATTTTTTTGGCATCTATCACAAATGTTGTTGATGTCGAAAACCCAAATGTAGGCTTTATTGGTTAAAAGTTGCACTTAATCTGGGCCAAATTGGTTTTCACGGCTTGACAGTGTTTTGAAAGGTGAAGCCTTAAAGTGGAGTTCGAATCGGGTGCGTAAAATTTTCCACATTTTTTTGCAACAAAATATATAATCCATATTATTAGTGCTAAATATTTAAAAAAATGGCATTATATAATCAACAGTGATATTCAAGTTAATTCGATAAAAAATGTTGAACCAAAAACATCAAAATGGTATTATCCGACAATATGTTTGGTGGAAGTTAATCCCAAACAAATTGTCGGTTAAATAAATGGGTCGATTTGGTTCTAGCAGGTTTGTAATTATCATTAACCATAACCAACCCGCATTTGACGGTTTGTGAAAATTCATTAAACCGACCATCCGGTTATGTCGGTTATGGTTTATGGTTAACGATTATAATGGTTAAGTTGCTCACCCCTGTTTCTACTTCTAACAACCGAATTGATGTCTTGAGTATTTTTTAAGCTCATTTTAAGCCCATAAGCTAAGCAAGAGTGTTGGATATTTTAATAACAGAAGGAAATGTTACCAACTACAACTCTAGTAAGTAGTAACTAGACACTATTAAGAAAAAGGAAAATCATCAATGTATATTTTAATGTTATACAAGACGGATACAATATGAATAATGGATAGAAAAGGTAAACCGAACTTGAGAAATTGTATTGTCACATCCGTCTACATATTGGCTCATTTTTTTGGTTGCTAGTTGTCTTAAAAAGTAAATTTACAATATTGGTAAATTGATTTTAAATAATCTCAATAATCATCTTTTGGTTGTTGTCGTTTTAACTAACTTAATGGTTGGTAATAGTCACATCTTTTAACACAAATAGTTTATAATACTTTCTAAAATTTCTTGCAAATGACGGTACCTAAAACTTGAAATTTGTTTTCATAAACACTTATTTTTTACTCCATAAATCTTGTTGGCTTAATGAGTTATTGTAACAACACTATATTTACGTAAGTAATTAAGTTTTACTCCGTAAATCTTTTATGGGAAGGGCCTGTAGCTCGATACAATTTTACTAATATTAAAAAACTATCAATATAACTTATAACTTATTGGTGATAATTAAACATACTAAGAATGCTAACAAATCACAAACGAAAATGTAGGTCTCATACTATTGAGGACGACATGATTTTGTTTTGCTTTCGCTGTATCAACTAAGGTACATATATTGTATCCCTTTATAAAACTTTTACGGATACATAAACTCTTTTATATTACCCTTGGACTTCGAGCATCCTATACGGCATTTTGAAACCTCCGATGTGATATTATGCTTTTATCGATATGAAATTCCATTTCATGATTTTCTAATCATTTGACCTATAGATTACCATGAAATAGGCCTTAGTTGGGATTGTAGTTATTATTACATGTTCTCACAGATGATAAGTTTGGTTATATAAAACGTGAGGCGCAAAAGAAAAACGACACGGTCCACAGGCGAGGTGCAAAAGCACATCGATGTATGTACACGAGACACAATTTCTTTTATATATTTATTTTATAGAATTCTCCTATGTTTTTGTCAATCACGTACCCAATATACATAAATAAACTCTTAGATAATTTATTATATTAGTTACCTTTTTTTTAACAGCCAGTTTATTGAAAAACAAAGACTAACAAGAAGCTAGCCAACCAAACAACAAAACACCCGCAAACAAAACACCCGATATTATATTAGTTACCTATATGTACACTCTAAAGAACTATATTTACATTTACGATCAAAATAATAACAAAAATATGTTTATGTGACAATACACTTGATGTATAACTAGCCAATATATATATATATATATATATATATATATATATATATATATATATATATATAGGGTAAGGATCCTAAGAGAACCCTTTGCAAATTGAGAACTATTTTGGATCACTAAAAACACCTTTAAAAAAATTATTTAAAAAAATCATAAAACAAAAAAGAACAAAAATTTTAAAAAAGTAAAAAAACCAAAATTCTTATATTTCATTCCGGTTCCATTAAAAAATATTAAAAAAAAATAAATTTTTTTTTTTAAAAAAATCGTATTATACACATATGTATAATTTTATTTAATCTTTAGTTACGTAATATACACATATGTACAGTATCATTTATCTTAAATTATACACATGTGTATAAAAAACATGTAAATGTACATATATGTATGTATTATACATATGTGTATATAATTTAGCTAAACCGAGTTTTTTTTATTTTTTATTTTTTTGTGAAACCGGGATGTTAAAATAAGAATTTTGGTTTTTTTTACTTTTTTCATTTTTGTGTTTTTTTTATTTTATGATTTTTTTTATTTTTGGGTTTTTTGTGGTCTAAAATGGTTCTCAAAGTTCTCAATTTCAAAAAGGTTCTCTCATGATCCTCATCCTATATATATATATATATATATATATATATATATATATATAAACTCAAAACAGTAAAAGAAAGAGAAAATTCCCAAAATAACCCAAAATAGGAGAGAGAGAAAAAATGATCCTAAAAGAAACCAGATTCCCAAAATAACCCATGAAATTTGTACTGAGCCGATACTTTGGTATTATAACCGACAGGATTTTACAACGAATTAAAACTTGTCACTTGAAAAGTTTCTGACATTTCCGAAGAGATTTTTAAAAATCTTGGGGTTTTCGTCCATATTTTTAATTTAAATCATTTTGTAAAAAGCAGTCTCTCCAGACGTTTTTTTTATGTTTCTTATCTGGTCCGTTCAAATTATATTTTCTTGAGAAAAGAGCTTTATGAATTTCGTCTTCCAATACGCATTTTGAATGAATTTGTTCCAAGGAGTTCATATTCTCATGTTTTGTTCTTATAAGTTTTAAAAGTTTAATATCGTCTCGATCGATAGGATTTTTGGTATTCCGTCTCGACCGACAAAGTCTTTGAATATTCCGTCTACTCTGACTATATTTTTAATTAGGTTTCAGGTGGATCCCACTTTCTTAAATTAAACTATCAATTGAATCTAATATTAATTATCTTCATCTTCTTCTATTTTCATCTCCAACTTCCAAGTTCCAAGTATATTTCTAGTTAGGTTTCAGTTAATTTGATAATACTGTAGTTTGTAACCCTTCCCGTCCACCAACCATCATTAGCATAAACATCCACCATCTCACCCAAATAAAAACTGCTCACCTCAACAGATGCAGGTTCTAGACGTATTTTTTCGGCCTTCACAAACTCCCGAAGAGGCCCGGACGAATCATTTTCGAGTAGGGTACGGTATTGAACAATGCATTCATTTCCATACGTTGAGATTATGTTACCGCTGTAGTACGAACCCAAAAACCCAGGACCCAAATCCGCAACCTCGACTCGATCTCCTCTCTTATACTTCATTTGGATAAACTGTTATTGTTATTGATGGATCAGATATAAGAAGATATAGGAAGATAAATTATAAGAAGATATAGGAATAACATTATATGGGATTTGAACTTACCAGATAAAAAACATGAGAATATAACTCATTTGAACAAATTCATTCAAAATGCGTCTCGAAAGACAAAATTCATAAAGTTTTTTTCTGAAGAAAAATACAATTTGAATGGACCAGATAAGAAACATAAAAAACATTCTGGAGAGACTGCTTTTTACAAAATGTTTTGAATTAGAAATATGGACGAAAACCTCAAAATTTTAAAAATCTTGTCGGAAATGTCAGAAACTTTTCAAGTGTCAAGTTTTAATTGGTTGTAAAATCCCGTCGGTTATAATACTAAAGTGTCGGCTCAGTACAAATTTCATTGGTTATTTTGGAAATCTAGTTTCTTTTAGGATCATTTTTTTTGAGGAAAATTCCCAAAATGACCCAAAATAAGAGAGAGAAAAAAATGATTCAAAAAGAAACAAGATTCCCAAAATAACTCATAAAATATGTATTGAGCCGACACCTTGGTAATATAACCGACTGGATTTTACAACCAATTAAAACATGACACTTGGAAAGTTTCTGACATTTCCGACGAGATTTTTAAAAATCTTTGGGTTTTCGTCCATATTTCTAACTTAAATCATTTTGTAAAAAGCAGTCTCTTCAGACGGTTTTTTATGTTTCTTATCTGGTCTGTTCAAATTTTATTTTTCTTGAGAAAAGAGCTTTATGAATTTCGTCTTCCAAGACGCATTTTGAACGAATTTTGTCTTCCAAGTTCATATTCTCATGTTTCTTATCTGGTAAGTTTTAAAAGTTTAATATCGTCTCGACCGATAGGATTTTTGGTATTCCGTCTCGACCGACTAAGTCTTTGAATATTCCGTCTAGTCCGACTATATTTTTAATTAGGATTCAGGTGGACCGCACTTTCTTAAATTAAATTATTATTTAAATCTAATATAATCTTCATCTTTTTTCTTCCACCTTCTTCCATTTTCATCTTCAATCAAGTATATTTCTAGTTAGGTTTCAATTAGCTTTCATGGAATTTGATAATATTGTAGTTTGTTATTTACTATCTAAATGGAAGTAATGGAAGAAGGTGGAAGAAAGAAGATAAAGGTTATATTAGATTTAAATAATAATTTAATTTAAGAGAGTGGGGTCCACCTGAATCCTAATTAAAAATATAGTCGAACTAAACGGAATATTCAAAGACTTAGTCGGTCGAGACGGAATACCAAAAATCATATTGGTCGAGACGATATTAAACTTTTAAAACTTACCATATAAGAAACATGAAAATATGAACTTGGAAGACGAAATTCGTTCAAAATGCGTCCTGGAAGACGAAATTCATAAAGCTCTTTTCTCAAGAAAAATATAATTTGAACGGACCAGATAAGAAACATAAAAAAACCGTCTGTAGAGATTGCTTTTTACAAAATGATTTAAATTAGAAATATGGACGGAAACCCCAAGATTTTTAAAAATCTCGTCGGAAATGTCAGAAATTTTTCAAGTGTCAAGTTTTAATTGATTGTAAAATCCCGTCGGTTATAATACTAAAGTGTCGACTCATTACAAATTTCATGGGTTATTTTGTAAATCTTGTTTCTTTTAGGATCATTTTTTCCCTCCCTTCTTTTTTGGGTATTTTGGTAATTTTCTATAAAAGAAAACACCACATATTAGTACAAAACAACAAAAATAAAAATAAGACAAAAGGTTTGTTAAAATGGATAATGACTTTTCCTTTACTTTATGTTTTGTACTAATTACTTTTAGTAGTGCTTTACTGTTTTGTACAAACTACCCTTTTTATATTCTTTTTACTATTTTATACAATACCATAATAACATCCACAAAAGACCTTAACTCTCTTGTTTCCAGTTATTATCCTCAGAAACACAGAACTCTTGTGAGACACTTTTCACCGGAAGAAACAAAACGAACATGTAGGTCTTGATATATAGGAGTAACTACCTATAGATCTTAAGTTGGGTTTTGTATTTAAATTCATGATTGGCTACAGGTACTTTCATGTTGATACGATTATGTTTGTTGCCTTATTGCATGTGTTATAACTATTTTGTCAATTTTGATGTATGTTATTCTGATATGTATGATATATTTTGTTTTGATATTTTTGGCAACTGTTAGTTTTTGATACATTGCATCTACTATTATGTTTTGATACATATCATCTTTGTTAGTCTGACATCTGATTATATTTTCGTTCAAGCTTTTAATTTTTTGTTTATATGCTCACAGGAAATTGTTCATGTGTGTGCTTATTTTCCTTTCATGCACGCTAGGCTTACATAAATATAGGGACGGGCAATGAGGAAATGTATGTTTTAGAGCTCTTAGAAAATCAAACTCAATTTAATGCAATGTTGGGTGTTGAACTCTTAATTATGGTTATGAATAGTTCTCTTGTTTACTATGTTTTGTAATAGTGACGTATTATATCATTAGCCGGGTAAGTGTGTTACAATATGTATGCATAATGGTCGGTCTAGTAAATGTCATGTTTCTTGGACAGAGTGGTTGTTAAACCCTCTGATGTATGTGTAACACTTTCCTTGTTTCCCCCGTCTAGTTTCTTGCTAGTCGTGGTTTTGTTTTTTTATATATATTTCTGACGCCTTTAAAAAAAAACAAACAATATGTATGCATAGATCCATACATAACAATCAAAATCCACATACTTGTATGGTAGTTGTGAAACCTTACATTATACTGACATGGTTTCCGTTGTTCAACAAGAAAATGGTTCGCTATGATAACATTTTGGTTCCCATACTTTCTAAAACCGAGCCTCGTCGCTAGGTCTTGTTTCTCCGAGTATGAAGTCACTTGCTTCGAAACTAAAACTGTACCACCTCTCGGTGCTGCCTGTGACGAAATTGTTTTGAACATATGCAAATAACCACTATAACTTCTGCTAAAATATGTCGTGATGATGGTTATGATATGCTCTGAGCAGGAATGGGTGAAGCTAATGGCGACAAAGTTTCACCCCTGCCTGCCACTTGTTGCAAAAGTAGCAATTCTGCCCAAAAGCATCGCAATGTCAATGATGAAATGCTCTGAACAGGAGCAGATGTAGCTGACGACAAAACTTCACCATCGCCCGCCACTTGTTGCAAAAGTAGAATCTTATTCCAATGGCATCACTGTGTCGATGATGAAATGACAACTTCATTTTACGGACTACCAATTAAAATTTACATAACAAAAATATGAAAAAAGAAAAACCTTACCTTTTTCAATTTGATCCACCTCTTGCAGCAAAGCCTCATTCCGTCTCTGTGAATTACCACGATACCCGTATTAGAAGTATCAATGAATGAAAATTAAGTAAGGTACACAATATATAATACGCTCACATTTTGTTTCTGGTTTGAATAGTCAAAAGACTCCAAAAGCTCTATTCACAAACAAAGTAAAAGGAATATACGAAGGAAAAGATATATTCGTTCATCCTAAACTTAATTGAAGACAAAGCCATTACTCTTTATGAAACTTATTTAGAATATGATTGGTTGGTTGAATACATGTAACATAGTGAATTTGTAAGCTTCTGTAATTCGTCTCAAGTGAAATTTTCATCATGTAGCACGTAATAATGTGCTAGACAGCTTTATTCGCCACCCTAATGTACACTGTATTTTTCTACATGATTCATACAGATCGCTTGCTACTTAGAAGCTAAGGATGTAACATTTGTCAATTTTGGATAACTTGTTTGTACGTTTAAATTGTAAACCGACTTGATTTGTAAACTGGATCTTTCGATAATATAAAATAATGGGGTTTTATGTTACTTAATCATCTCTTACTTGTCGGATTTCGAAAACACCCTTTTATGGCCTTTAAAACGCTTTGAAACACCTAAAACGCATCGAAAACGACCCAAAACGACTCGTGAAGCAAACCAGACTAGGCCACCACACCCTTGACCACGTCGCGCGGCCAAGGGGAGGAGGCTGGTCGCACATGGCCTAGTGCCATCTGCAGATTCCTTTTCGTTTTCTTGTTTGTTTATGTCTTGTTTGACCACTTTAACTTAACCATTTTCATGCAAACCTCAAAAGAAAACCTTTATAATCAACCCCTTACTCCTTCCCTATATAAACAAGCTCATCTCTTTCATTTTACTCTTGCTCATCCATCTAATTTCTCTCCCAAACAAAGAACACATCTTCAAGGTCACCTAATAGTTAACAAGAACTTTTCTTTAATTTTGTTTTCTTATTTACTAATTGAAGCTTGTGGTACAACATATATATATATATATATATATATATATATATATATATATATAATATGCACTCATTGTTTCCTTCGGCTTTCACCTTCTCCGGCCATGGTAGGTTGAGGTGATATGCTACAAGGCAAGGCTACATGGAGGACTATAATCATTGATTATACTATATTTCCTTTAATGCTTACTAGTCTTGTTATATTGTAAGTAGTTTAGTTTCTAATTCATGTTTAAAGAGTTCCATTGTATTGGGTATGAAGTCACTAGCCTCGGTTTATCCGAGTTGAGAACCAAACCAAAACCGAACTCTTGTTTACTAGTTTTGTTTTAAATAGTTAAATAAACATGTTTATGTAAGATTTGAATATTATAACTTCTAAAATCATTTTTATAGTTCAATGGTATTTGGGTATGTGGCAACCATCCTCGGTATCATTCCGGGTCAAGGACCGAACCAAAACCGAACTAAACCGAGTTCACTCGCTTAAGAGACACAAGTGTGTTTTGGGCCACCGAAACTCATCTTTTCTTCAAGAATGTATTTTAAACTAATTTTAAGTAATTATATCAACATACTTGGTGTGTCGGAATCCAACTTGATCTTATAACAAGTTTGGACCGGTGAAACCAAATACTCGCTTAACGGACGCTAAGGTTCTTCACAATAGAACTATATACTTGGTTAAGTCTTTTGATTTTTATTGAGTTATCTCATAACATTTATCACTTTGGAAAGTTGACTTTGAGTTTAGTTAATTATCTAGACTTAAATTGACAAATCCGAACACTCGATTAAAACCTCGTTTTGGTATTTATATAACAAAGGGTCTTGCAATAGTGCATTATAACCCACATAAGTTACTTAACATAGGTTGAGTAATAATTATGAATGGAATACCAAGACCCGGTTTTGGGTAAACTTATTTTTCAAGAACATGTCTTTAATTTCTTAAATATTTACATTTTAAACAATAAAGTTTATTTATTACTTTACTTGTCATATATTTACTTTAAACCCTTTCAAGACTACCTACTAACTTAAGACCCGTTAAATCTAGGTCTTGCACGTTAAACCGATCTTCGATTATTCACGAATCAATCTTTCAACTAACTTAGTTAACGTGAGTACATTTCATCCCCCGTTTTCACTTTTATATTTTGGGGGTAACATGCATACTTATTCAAAACAAGAATGATTTAATATGCTCGATCCTCAAACCACAAACTTTAGGGAGTATGATACTTAGAATATTTGCTCTATTGTGTGTTATATGTTTCATATGCTTTACGTGCACGAGTATTTATTTTTATGTTGTTGTTGAGCCTCATTAAGTATGATCATACGCTCACCTAACTACTTTAGCCTTGTGCTAGTAGAATAGGGCCTCATTATGTCGGTTGTTACCGATTAGAAATGATCCTTATTTACATATGTTTTATATGCCACGATTGATGCTTTTATTTATAGTCTCATATACATTTGTGGATTTCGCTCACATTATATATATACTCAAAACTATGAAATTGCTCACCAACATACATGTTGCAAATATTATTTTATGCATCGTTACATTATTACTTGACTTGGAGTTCGAAGACGTCATTCTATTTGATACCGCTAGGTTATTAGAAGAATGAACAATATTTATTTATTGTATTTGGTGTTTATTTGTATGAACGATATGTGCTACTTTGGTGATTGAATGAAATTAATGAGTTGTTTAAATATTGTCACTTTAATAGTGTCTTGTGTTTTTGAGCAATCTGTCGCATCCCGACATGTTCCGTCGCCTTTGATCGGGGTGTGACAAAATACATATAAACAAGTGAGATCTAAAAGACTGATGACATATATGGATGTAAAAACTTAAATCAAGTTGAACTTAAATGAGCTTAGGGCAAAGCTTCACCTACCCTCCACTTATATAAATATGTAGTATTTGCAATAAGTTTTTTGTTTAACCGAAAACTTTTTTAATACTAAATTTCACATTTTATTTAGCACTTGCAAAGATTTTAACCCATAACCTCATATTTGTAAGCAATGACACCATATTACTAGACCAATAATGTAACATCACGAGAATTTTGGGCCAAAAATGTCAAGTTTTCAAAGTTAAGGGAGAATTTCTGCCAAATTTCCAAACTCCAAGGGGCTAAAATGAAAATTCTGTTTTCTTGTCCTATCGCGATACACGACCAGACAAAGGATGAGCCCATTGCGTACCGCGATGGGGCTTGGTCATTATTCTAGAAGAAGTCAACGGCGATACGCGATTGTCGTTGAGCCTACGTCATCGCGTACCGCGATAACGTGGCCTGACACGCCTGACACCTTTCACCACGTGTCCACACGTGGCACACCGGTCGCCACGTGTCCCGAAACGTGGCACAGAGTCTGCCAAGTGGCGACACATGGCAGACCTACTGTCTGCGTCATCAGAGCTACGTCGCGGTACGCGACTGGTGCCCTGGAGGCGGGCGCGTACCGCGATGGGATCCCAGATTTTGCCTATAAATAGCAAGTCCGGGATCTCATTCAAGGCACACCAAATTTGCATACTCCTTTCTCTCTCTACTCTCTCACAACACCTCGAAAAGTGTGCCCTCGATCCACCTCGAAAACCGTGCCGATACCTCGTTTTCGGTGCCCTACCTCGATAATTGTGCCATTTTCCGACAACGTGTATATCAAGAAGGTGATCCCATACCGGCGTCCCGACGATCATTTTGAAGTGCGTACTGAAAAGATTTGGTGTCTCGATTTGCGTGCCGAAGTGAAGTGACGATCAAGACGAGGGTTGAAAGGACTAAGCGGCGAAGAAGTGCTGCTCGTGTATCTAGGAAATATTAAGCCGAGGAAAGGGAAGGCTTAATACCCGACTAAAATAATAATATAATATTAAAGGCTTAAGCCCTAAGTCGAAAATATATACCTCGAGAATAAATGATATAACAAAGAAAATAAATAAAGAAGGAAATGTGTATATATATATATATATATATATGTTGTATACTTCTTTGTTATAATCATTATTATTTAAGTATAATGTGTATTCTTAAATAATAAAGAAAAGAATACGTTCTTAAAGAAGAAGAAACGTCGGGTTTTTATAATAAACTAAAGGTTTATAAACAATATTTTTAAACTAAAGGTTTTTAAGTAACTAAGAAATGAACTAAAGGTTCATCGAGGTAATAAGACTAAAGGTCTTAAGCCGGATAGTATATCCGACTAATAAAAGTTATACTCGTACTATAGGTGCGAGATAGCACGAAGGAGACTAAAGGACGGTGTTGGAAACCGATCCCGATCAAAGGTGAATACGCCCCACTTTTACAAACTTGTTTTCAAATAAATAAACGTGTTATGTGTAAAACTTTACGTGAGACTAAGTGTCACTAAAAACATTATGAATAAGAGTAAAAGCCTAGCCCTCAGGCTGTAGTATACGTTTGTCTGGATTCTTACATATGTGGTTAAATGCGTGGGCACATCGCACCACGCCTGGTCACGACCTCCAGCCACGATGGGCCGAACCAAAGTATGTTCGAGTGAGAATGATCTTGTGTATATATATGGTACCTAAGTACGTCGAGACGTTGCGGTGTCTTGCTGGGGTGACCTAGGTAGAAACTCGAGTTTATAACGATATTGTTTTAACTTTGTTATTCCTAAGCCAAGATGGGCCGAGGCATGCGTAACCCTCGAGGGGTAACAAAGTAAAAGAAAATGTTTTAGCGTCAGCATATTCACCAGCAATCTTTGCTGACGTATTTTAATAACATTTTGCAGGTAACCAAGAATATAGCTTGAAGGACGAAGGCTCAAGAATCCGATGGCTCGGATAATTTTTGTTAAATGATAATACAACTAAATGGTGGTTTTGTAAACATAAAACAAGTAAACGTAAATGGAACTTTCGTTCCATCTTTTGTATTGTAAATATTTTACAACTTTAATCCCTAGGTTTTATAAAGTCTTCCGCTAATAATCCGTAACTCTGATTTACTTACAAATGTGGTACCAACTATCGAGTCGCACTCCTAGCATAAGATGGGGTGTGACAAATAAGTCATGAGCAGTATTCGTAATAGATACTTATATAATAATGATTACATTATATATATATATATATGGCATGTATAGAATGAAAACCCATTTGAGTTGAGAAAAACCGTGTAAACCTTATGTAACATCGTTTTTTTTTCAAACACGTGTAATTTATGTTGTTACATTTAATACATAATATCAAAAATACAAAAAAACTGTTTCCTATTTTTTTTTAAATATTAATAACTTTTAAACATATTTTCAGGACAGAGAAAATGTAACTTTACTTTTACATTTTTTATTAACTTTAGTGGTGAATCACAAGTTTCAAACTTTAATTAAAAACATGTAATTGAGAATGTGTTTTTAGAGTTTTCACAACTTAAGTGAGTTTTTATTTTATCCTAACTCAATATACATACATACATACATATATATATATATATAAACGAAATAATTTTTTAATTTTTTTCATATGTTAACATTGTTTGAAATTAGTTTTTCCATATTTTACATATAAATTTATTTTTACATATATATTTTTTTAACATGCAAAATATTATATAAAAACGTTTGTTATTAAGAGTTCTGTAATAATACTCATATATATATATATATATATATATATATATATATAGCCATAGAGGACGCCGGGGGAGGGGGGGGGGTGGGGGGTGGGGTGGTTCAATGGAAAACCCTAAAAAAGTAGAAACTAGGGAACCATGTCTTTTACATGTTAAAAATAATATATAGCTCGATTTCACATATAAAAAAATAGTTTTAGCATAAACTATTTTGGAGTTTTTGCTTATAAATACATATAGAAGACGTACCAATAAAAAATTTTAATTTTTAAAAATGTTTCTTTTTTTACCTTTTTATTAAAACAAAAAGAATTATGAAAACAGTTTATACATGTGTTTATATGTAAAAACTCTAAAATGATTATGTAAAAATGTATTTTTTTCTTGTAAAAATAATTTTTTAAAAATTTTTAAATGTAAAAGACAGTGTTTCTCAGTTCTCCACTTTTGTAGTTACAGTTTGAATCCCCCCCTCTCTCTTTATATTACGGGGGTTGTTTTACATTATTCGTTTATAGTATTTATATATTTTTTGGATTTTCATTTTATTTATTGTATAGAAGTTAATAATATATTTAGTATTTGATAATGAAAGAGTTTCACAAATAAATGAGATGTTATAACCTGGTTTAAAAGCAATTTGGGTTTAGTCAGACTCATGACCCGCTTATTTTTTACTATTAAATTTTTTTTTTAATTATAAATAATGCATACCTTTTTTTTTTAAAGAAATCATATATTAGTTTTTAGTATATCCCTATTTTATAGGATTTTCATATCAAATATATTTTGAGATTAATTATTTTTTAATTTTATGGATTATTATAACCCGTTTAAGGAATATCTAGGTTTGGTGAGACCCATACCCGTGAATTCGGGTCAAATGCATGAGAAGCCTCCATTTACAAATAATGCAATCTGGTGACTTGAGATAATGCATGGAGCAACTAGAGAGCTTTTAAAGCTTTCGTTTACACACACACTAGTAAAAACCCGCGTGATGCGGCGGACGGAAATTTACAAAGAAGTACTTGTTTTCTATTACTTTATCAATTCTCTCGGCTTCTTGATGTTAATCCAGTGAACCTTATACATCTAGTTAGGCACAATGTGATTCTTCAACTACTTCGTCTCTCACGCACTGATTTCACATAGCAGTTATGAATAAACTTATATGAATTCATTTGATATGATAAAAAAACATATAAAATAAAAACTAAAAATATTTATTATATTAACTAAGCATCATACAAAATAATAAGTTGATTCAAAATGAAGCCATAACACAAAATTATACTTTTTGTATCAGAAGATAGGAGTAAGACTTGAAAGAAGTAATCCGTTTAAATTTATTTTGTTTAGTAATAGTAGAAAAACACACTAAAACCATATAAAAGAAATCCAACCTTCAAATTATAAAATGCTAATAACACATTTGCTGAAAAATTTACAATCAAAATTTATTTACAAGTTAAATTTCTTCAAAGTTTATTAATTTACAAAATTGAAATATCATAGAAAACAAAAATAGATGGATGAGAACCTCCTTTTTGATGTCCGAATATTCACCCTGCACCCATAAACATTCAAATATAATCACTAAAATATAACTATAGTTGCATGTATATCTTCTATTTCTAACACAAATCAACTGCTTACTAAAAATCACAATCAGATTTCCCTCTTAAATTTAGTTTTAAATTATATACATAATATATTGCGAGATGCATCACCGAGTAAAAGGAAC
Source organism: Bidens hawaiensis (assembly GCF_021521415.1). NCBI lineage: Eukaryota > Viridiplantae > Streptophyta > Magnoliopsida > Asterales > Asteraceae > Bidens > Bidens hawaiensis. Next base: position 138,436 of record NW_027492129.1, on the reverse strand, counting down.
ATGACAGTAAAAGCAATAATTCTAAAATTGTATGTGGCCAAAAAAGAGTAAATGACTTTCAAATTTCAACCCTACAGTGTAGAAAAAACACTCTTAACCTTCGATGTTTCTCACGCCCTAGATACACAAGATGTAAAATCATTCTTATCTTTTAACTCCATAACATTCTTGATGGACAACAATTTTAACAACAAAATTACATTAACCCTGATTAAGTGAACTAATCAAGTAATTATACAAGGGTAAAATGAAAACGTAAAACTATTACAGTTCAACATGTCGCAAAACTAACCCAAAGTTCATTTTTAATTCATAAAATCTCCTAGATCATCCAAGAAAATTAAAACATTAATCAAATAAGTACACCTAAAACAGTTCAAATTAATGGTGTGCGTGAAACCGACATAACCAAACCGTAACCGAATTAAAACCTAAAAAAACCTACGATTTGGTTTTTTATTTTTCTAAAGGCCAATTTTTTCTACTGAAAATTTTTAAGCCCAAATGTTAAACTAAAAATAGAAAAACCAAACTAAACCGTGAAAACCAAAACCAAGCGATTATCAAAATCCTGAAAAAAAAATAAATAAATAAAAATGATTTTTGTTTGGTTTGAACTTAAAATCGACCCGTGCACACCCCTAGTTCAAGTTGTATTTGACATGCTTGTCTTAGAAAGTTTGCCAAAAATTACTTGTACCATAATATAAAAACTGCAACAGGATTCCGAAACTACGATAATAACCTGACATAAGAACATAAAATTAACATAATACCCTCAAACGACACGTTGACACAATTAAACCACAAGTCTTTTGGTCTAATTTTCATTTGTTACCTATAATCTGGAAGTAGCACACAACCTACAGACAGTGGCGGATCCAGGAATTTTTTTTAGGTGGTGCACAACTTTTAGATTCTTCAATTTAATAGAGTCGAGTATAAAAAAATCCGGGTCGGTTTGAGATTCGGGTCGGTTCGATGGATCGGGCAAAGTTCATTACGTAATAAAAATACGATAAAATAATAAAAGGGACACCGTCATTAAAGTTCATCTATGTCATCTCATTATACTTTTAGTGGGCTAAATTTAATTGAAATCCGTGGATAATTTGAAATGATTTCATACACTATGACACTGAATTTATATATTTGATTAATAACATTATTACTCCCTTTGTTGTTGAATTAGTCTATTCCATCAACATAACTTTTCAATCTGACACGTTTTTAAAATATCTCAACATAATGTTTACATACTACTTGGAACTTTGATGATGATGTATTATATGGATATTGTAAAAGTAAGGGAAGAGAGCGGTTGCAGGTTCAAGGCTTGATGATGATTGTCAACTTCTACCAAACTGTAGGTCCTAATGTTACTAGGCTTTTCAACATAAGTATATTTTTTTTTCTAATACTTCCATTGCGTTATCTACAACTTGTGGTACGGGTAAAAGAGCTCATGGTATGACTAGATTACCATTGCACTATCTAACACCTATGACCCCCTGCGTGTTGCGTGCGCGGGTAAAGAAACTTGTTAACAAACTAAAAACTAAGAAACTAACAAAAACTAACAAATTAAAACCAACAATCTAACAAACTAAAACTAAATTTAATAAATAACTTAGCAATTAAGTAGTTAACAATCAAGAACAATTAACATTTAACAATGAATGTAAACTTACCTTCAAAGTGGGAGGATTCGAGCAATCGAGCTTCGAGGAAGAGTAGAAGGCATGATGAGTGTATTGATCGGCTGGAAAAGTGGCGGCGGTGCCGCGGTGGTCGGAGAACGGCTGAATGGGGACGGCTAGTAGGTTTGAAGAGGGTCAGGGAGGGAGGCGCTGTTGTTTTGTGGTGTCTTTGTATTTTTATTATAAAAGCCTAATTATTATAAGGTTTGAGTTAGTAAAAAAAAAGTCCAAAAATTTAAGCTGGAAACCAGAATTGAACCTGTGACCTCCAGAAATGTACATTCGGGTGGAACCGATTTGTAAAACAAAAAGGATTGAACTTAACTGGTTTAGAAAACATAACCAGTTCGAAATCGGGTTTTAATGAGTTTTAACACTCTGGAAAACATTGAAACAATGCACCTGAAAAAACTGACCCATTTCACCTGTATCGAATCAAATGGTATCGGGTACTGGGACTAAACATGTACCGAACCTCTGATACTTTTGAGACCAATTCGGTACCCCACTTTTTGAGGTTTCGAGATCGGTGTCGTACCAATACGTTCGATGATGGTATTTTACCGACTTTTTTGGCTTTAATACCGGTACCCATTTTTGGCGATTTTCAGTTATGGTATTTTCGGTGCCAATACCGAGCTCATCCTTATAAACGGTTCAACCTGTGAAACCGTAAGTTGACCCAAACATGACCCGTTTAACTATATGCATTACCATGTCTACGTTGTAGATCCTTTTGCTCATCAATACTAATGTTATGTTTTCTAAACCATCATTTGTAAACCATCATGAGTGTATTAATATATAAATCATGACATATTAATAAGTATAAAACTAATAATAGACACTGGCAGTGCATTAAAACTTTTAGTTCATGAAATTCATTTTGAAGATTTGTTTTGATTTTTGATTTACAGAATCATGCATTACTTTCCATTTTGCTCCAGCTTTGCCAACGTGTTCATTGTTTGTTTACAGTCAAATTATCATTAACAAGTCATAAAACATTTCAATTAAATCATCATGAACAATCACTATCCATGTAAGCGCCTGTTTTGAGCACTACTATCATCTTTGCATTTATTTTGTAGTTAGAAAATCAACTTCAATAAAATTCAACTGATTTGACAGTCTGACGGTTAACTGATACAATCTACAAAAGTGAAGCAAACTAAGCATACCAATTAAGTAACTATCTATCCTAATGAGTAACAATAAGCAATGTTTCAAATCTACCTTTGCTCTTTGCGAAATACATAAGCTGCCTCAGGATTTGCAATCGTGTCAACATATCTGTAGAAACAAATATAAACGCATGTAATAATGATGCTTTAACAGTTACACACGCTTTTCGATAAAACAATACATTATAAAAATTAAGAAGAAAACTAACCGTTGGCGGTAACCACCTATCCTTGTCTGTAAGACCATGGAACTTATCTGAAAGTTAACTTCAAACTGGTCATTTATAAGCATTTCTTTCTCAGCATAGCTGAAATTGTTAGTAAAATATATCAGTAGTTAAACATGACCCAGTATATAGATAATTAGTTAAAACACAATTTGACATGTTGTTATGTAAACAGTTTCAAAATGTTAAGATACTAATAATACTTTCCGCAACTAAATGGCTAAATTCATGTTACCTAACAAGCAATATACACAATCTTCAACACTTTTCTTAATTGTTACATATAAAACCTAATTTAGTTAAATCAGTTACAAAGGTTAAAAAATTAAGTCCTATATAAAATTTGAATACAATATTTCATCTTTGGCTATTATATGTTAGACAAGATTAATAAAATTTGAAGACAACACAGAATAAACAAAAACATCAATTTGAAGCTATGAAAATATGTAAAAGCACAAACAGCTACTCTTAAAAGCTAAAACATATCATCATATAGCAAAGAACATAAATATTATAGCAAATTACACTTCGAAATCACTGAAATAGAACGTACTCACATATCTAGATCTACAAACACATCAATCAGAGAAGCAAGATTGTATATCTGAGAGAAATAGTTACGGAGCCAGTCGGCTAGGAAAAACCTTTGGTTTGTGGTCCAAACCACCGTGGATTCCGTTATCAACAGCGATGGATCCTTAGTATTAGCGTGGGTCATTGATGCTAGACTGTCGTGATCTAGTAAAAAATAATTAAATCAAGTTCCTAATCACCGCTAGGGTAAGTAGGGTGTCGAACCACGAGAAGTATGTGGTCAATGTAACGTGTAACAGATTTTATATGATTATGAAGTAATGAATTGTAGTGCTGATCACACAAGCAAATAAGTTTGGTTTTAATAATAATAAAGCAAATAAAAACTTTCAAACAATTAATAGAAACAAATCACACCCGGGGTTCAAGTATGCAAATATACAGTAATCTCATGTTCACTTAACAAATTAATTGTCAATGATCAAATCAGATTGCCTAACTAGGCAAACATTAGGCATCAACAATCGCTAACACACGGCACTGGTTATCAAACAGTCCCTGCTAGTGTGACTTAACTAAGGGCAATTGTATGCTTCATCATATTCAAACTAGTCAAAACAACCCTATAAGCAATTATCATAACAACTGACAAACTAATCGTTCTGATCGAAATAAACCTAAACCGACTGAGTGCACAGTAATACTAAACACCAATACTTATAGATCAATCATAAACAATTACAAAATCATTCGTTCTTAAACACATGAGAAAACTGAAAAATACAAACTCTACATCTCGGGTATGACTCGAGGAGACTAGCCACTCATTGTGATGACTTGGTATTCACTTGATGTTTCGTAGGCAATGGATATGAATTTAGAAGATGAATCAATATTTGTGACATTCGTCAAATTCGGGTCTCGATTTGTATTCGTTTTGTAAGCTTTTATTATGTAAACCGACCCGTTTTGTAAACCGAAACTCATGATATATAAAATATTGGATTTTTATGTTACCAAATCATCCTCCTTGGTTCAATTTGAAAAACCCTTTTTACTGATTCGAAAACGCCTTTAAAACGAGCAAATTACATCAAAAACGAACTTCCGGAACGCGAAACGAACCACACTAGACGAGCTAGACCAGCCCTCCTCCCCCTGGGCAAGAAAGGCCGTCGAGCGGCGCCTAGGGCTGTCTGCACATATATTTTGTTTTTCCTTGTTGTTTTGTGCTTTGCTTGTTTGTTTAACCAACTTATTTGTATGTAAACATGAAAGAGAACCTTGCAAAGAAGCTTTGACCCTTACCCTATATATACACTGTAAGGCCCCGTTACCGGTGCCTCACATTTGGACGTTGGATTTACTCATTAACATAGTTCTAATAATCAGAGTTAATAAAAACATTCGCGGAATATTAAACTTTCAATAAAACATACGTATTAATCCATAACTTGTCTTAATAAACATATTGTCTTTAAAACATAACTAATAAACATCTTGGGTCTTCCAATGCCAGCCTTTTATTCAATGCCAAGTGTTCCCCTCAAGCGAGCTGCCTCATCCTACTCACCTGCGTGCATACTAAAAGTCAGCTACGCTGAGTGAGTTCTAGTTAATCATACCACATACAATTCATTCATAGATACATACTTTCATTTATACTTTCATACATTCATTTATACTTTCATACTTTCATTCATACTTAGTTACATTCATATCTTACGTTATAAAGAGAATTACGCCCTACTTCCTCGAGTATTATTAGGTCCCGGCTCCCTCTTTCCTCGAATATTAGTAGGGTTCAGTTCCCTAGTTCTCGAATATTAGTAGGGTTTGATTCCCTCTTCGTTACCATACAACCATACCTTTCCTCGAATATTATTAGGGTTCGGTTCCATCTTCGTTACCATACAACCATACCTTTCCTCGAATATTGTTAGGGTTCGGTTCCCTCTTCGTTACCATACAACCATACATTAACCTTCTTTTATTAACTTTATAACATTCATACATATAAGCATACATATCATACTTACACTATACATAGCATTACCACCTGACAGTACGTGAAATATCCGAAGATTGTTAGCGTACCAACAAGCAATCATTCATACATTTCACATCATCACATAAGGCATACACTTATCACTTAGGATAAGTGTATTAACAAACACATCGAGTATGCACACAGCCCCGAAACATAACAAGGAATGGGGCTAGAAACTCACCTGGATCCTGTTACGCTCGCCATTGATCGTTATTCCCTTCTTTAACTGAGCCCGACTAACTGTTATATATATATGTATTCGTTAATTAACCGCATAATTTATTTAAGTCGGTATCTTAGTTAACCGACGTATCTTCTAAGTTGGGCTTGTTATTTAACTTAAGATAATGGGCTAGTTTGTTGACTGAGGATATGGGCTTAACATTCATGTGGGCTTAGTTAACTCAGGCCCAATAGTCCGGTAAGGCATCTGGACCCTTCCGAGTTCAGGCCCAAAACCAACAGGAATAGGTGGCCGAGAACTCTTGGCAGATAATCCAACAGAGAACTCATTACCGAAAACCTTGAGACCGAGATCCATGTTTGACCGAGAACCCTCGTGTTGACTGAGAACACTTGGTCACCGAGTATCCTTGGCCACCGAGAACTCTCGTTGACCGCGAACCCTATTTGACCGAGAACCCAAGGTGAAGGCTCGGGTCACCGAGAACTCTTGTATGATGCTTTCAGCTCAAATTTTCCTATATTTTATTCCATTTTTAGGCTCAATAACGGTTAACGGTCCATGATTACCCCTTTTACTCACCTAAAACCCAACCCCCTTAACCGTTTTACGTTCGTTATCATCCCATCGCCAAGACCTAACCCGTTTCTAGCGTAAAGCTTGAACCTTTAAATATAGAAACATCCATTAAGCTAGATCTAGGGTTTTCTTGATGACCCTTTCATAACCATAAGTTTGTTAAGTCCATTCTAATCATCAAATTTGCAACTTTATGATTTATCTAGACCCGATCTACTCTAGGGTTTAGTTTTATGGCAAACCGTTCATAAAAACGTAACCTTTAAGATCGAGAACATACCTTTATGATGCTCCACAAGCTACGGTTAAGGCTAGTATGTAATCTTGGGCTTGTTAGATTTCTTGTATATCAACGATTTTATCGAAATAAGGTTTGCTTGATCTTACTTGACCATCTCTCTCTCTCTCTCGGCCGCAAACAGTAAGAGATGTGTCTGTTTTAAGGTGTAGGCAAAGTGTAGAATGGATGGAAATGGAAAGGATTAGGGTTTAAGGCGGGTATTTATACTCCCTTAAGCCCATGGACCTAAGACTCATCTTTCATTTTTGGTCCATAATTAGTTGCCTTTAATTAGCCTACTTATCTTCCCTTTATTATTTAATTATTTCCTTGCCAAATCAAGTAAACTCAATTATTATAAGAAATAATATAAAATATCATTACTTGAAATTTTGGGATGTTACATACAGAGTCATCTTCTTCATTTTACTCTTGCAACATCTCTAAATTCTCTCTCAAACTCCATAGATTCAAGGTTGTTACTTTCTAAGTGTTCTTGAAGGTTTGACTTCCAAATGTCAAACCGAGTTTAATCTTTCATTCTAATTAGCTTATATAATCTTATTAACACTTGAATATGGTGTTACAACATGTATATAAAACACACCCCTTGATACCTTTTGTAGTTACTTCTCCGACTCCGGTTGGTTAAGTTTCAGACCTCGTAAGGCAAGGCTTCATGGAGGACTTCGTGTTCTTGATATGTATACACTTATATAACTTGTTTGCATATATTAATCTTGCTTAACTTCTGCTCATTTTAGTTTGTTAGTCACATTTACAAGTCTTGTTTATGTGGAGACCATCTATGAACTTGTTGTGAGATGGAAACCGAACCAAACCGAACTTTTGATTAAAAGACTTGTTGTTGACTTTTAGTTGTAGAACTTAAATTTTTTTTCATTTGTACATTATTATACAAGATCTCTGATATTTGGGTATGTGGAAACCATATATGAATTTGTTGTGAGATAGAAACCGAACTGATCCGATTTTTACTCGCTTAAGACACACAAGTGTGTTTTTGTTTATCAAGACTTGTATATTTCTTTAAAAATAGTTTACAAACTGATTTTTAATTATTTTCTTAAGTACTTGGAAATGTTGGATCCAACTTGATCTCATAACAAAGTTTGGACCGACAAAACTGCACACTCGCTTAACGTACGTTGTTAGTTCTAAAACAATAGATCTACATACTTGGTTACGTCTTATTAAGTTTTATTGAGTTATCTATAACTTCACTATTTTGGAAAGTTGACTTTGGGTTTGACCATTTGTCAAGACCTGAACACTCGTTAAAGACCCGTTTTAGTATCTTTATCCCAAAGGAACTTGCACTTTAGCATTTTTCCCACCTTATTACTTAACATAGGTTAAGTAAATATTAAGGTTAGATACTTTAACTCGGTTTCGAGCAAACTTACATTTTTAAAGGGTTATTATTATAAATTCTTAAATAGTTACATTTTAAACCTTGAACTTTAATTGTTTACTTTTTGCAACAATTATTTTATTTAAAGATCTTCAAGAAAAACTTTCTAAATCCAAGACTTTCTTTTATTTAGGCTTCATACGTTAAACCCGTCGTTCCGGCAAATCTCCAAATTATCAACTTTTCAAGTTTATTACTTGAACGTGAGTACTTTCATACCCTGTTTTCCATCTTTTGTTTTGGGGGTGACATTTCATACTTATTCAAATTAAATGCTTTATATTTGAGTCTTAAACCACAAACGTTATTGTATACTTTACTTAAATAAATGCTCGATTTGGTGTTCTATTCTTACATGGTTATATGCTTATCTGTTTACCGCTTTTAGAGGGTTGAATCATAAATCCGTGAACTATATGGTATTCTCTTATAGCACGGTGTCGTTAATGTATTCTTATTAACGATCTCATGAAATCCGAATCTATTCGGTATTCTCTTATAGATGGTGCCGCTAATGTATTCTTATTAGCGACCTCATATTATCCAAATTATTGCTATTTATTTGTTGTTTTGTACACAAGATTGTGGCTTTTCTTATTATATACATATTGTTCAAAATCTATGAATTGTTCACCAACCTTTGTGTTGATAAACTTTATTTTATGAAATGTTACAGGTTTGCATCTAAGTTGATTATGAAGTTTGGAGAAGTAAACGTCACAAATACCTATAGGATATTAGCCAAAATGAACAATATTTGATTTGTTATATTTTATTGTATTTGTCTTATGAATATTGTTATGTGACATTTTCGATGTTGTGATATGAAATGAGTTTGTTAAATATTGTTGCTTTAATTAGTGTCTTGTGCTTATGGGCAATCGTTACACCTCAGAATGTTCCGCTGCCTTTGGTCGGGGTGTGACAGATTGGTATCAGAGCCATGACAATAAGATAGGTGGTTAGACTTAACGACCTAGAATTGTTATGCTTAGGGTCCTATATGTGTGCTTATACGTGTTTACTCTATTTTGATTGTTCATATCGCATGTTATTTATAAACTTGTTTGAAATTCACCAATATGCTAAATGTTCACGTACACACACTTTTGTAGTATTTCCAAGGTATCCTTACCTTAAAACGCAAAAAGTAGATTTTCATTGTGTTTTATGGATTACAAGATTAACTTGGATCCCATTGTTTCAAATCCCTTAAAGGTTGAGTTTATATCGGGTTTGTAGCCATCATAGAAAACGAGACATTATAAAACAACCATTTGACCAAAAGATTCCAAGAATCGAATATAATTTACTTACCTGGGATGGTTGGGTTATGGTGCTCGTTTTCTAGGCCACAAATCGTGTTATTGTCAATACTTTAAGTAGTCGAATGCGAGCGTTCCGGTCGCGATCCTAATTTTTCGGTGTTAAAACAATAGAACTACGGTGGTTCGTAGACTAGTGTTTTGACATGACGTTGTATCTCGATTTATTGTGTTATTATCGTTATTTGAGTCGAAAACATTACGGTGGTTCGTACACATGTTTAGACTCCAATATGTTGTTTTACAAAAAAAAAAAACTTTTTAGTGTTGGATTATCAAATCATGGTGGTTCATGTACAATTTTCCGACTCTATAAATCTTAAAATCTTAAATTTTCAATATTTAACCTCTCAAAAACCATTTACTATTGTTTTCGGTTTTGTTGTTTATATACAAAGATTTACATTTTTTTTATCTAACACTAACATCTCCTCCTTACTAACTCTAGGATTCACAATCAATAATTTAAACTTCATCTTATTTTATTTTATACACCTTCATATTCATTTCTTTTTACCCAAAAACTTATACCATTTTCTTTATAATCTTTTAGCATGCCTCCACTAAGACCGCGCAAGAATACCAAGACGTATGGCCGCGTTTATCGTCAAGCAAATGGCCACTGTGATTCCCGAACTTGTAACCCAAATCCAAGCTAACCAACCCGCACCCGTGGTTGCACCCGTTGAACCCAAAACCGCATCTTACTTGTACAAGCAATTTACTAATGCCAACCCGTCCGAGTTCCTTGGAACCAATTGCGCGACTACCTTAATGCAATGATTCGAATCGCTCAAGAGTATGTTTCGACATAGCGAATGCCCCGAAGCGAAAAAGACAAATTTCGCTTCAAGCATGTTTAGAAAGACTGCTCTAACATGGTGGGGTAGTGTTACGCACCTCCAATGTTCAGATACGGCTATGGCTCTTCATGGGCCGATCTCAAGGCGCTTATGATGAAGAAATTCTGTCCCAAACACGAGCTCCAAAAGCTTGAGGAAGAATTTTGGAACCTAAAACAAGAAAGTGGTGATAACTCCACCTACTCACTTTGTTTTCACGAGTTGAGCATCCTCGTCCCTCACTTGGTTACCCCTACCGAACGTGAACTTGACAAATATATTGGGGAACTACCAATGCAAATCCGGGACTCAGTAATGAGTAGCAAACTCATGAATCTTGAGGACGCTATCACTCTAGCCGGCGCGCTATCGGAAAACCATGTGAAAGCGGGTACTCTAACCCTCAAGAAACCAAGTGAGAAAGCTAAGCCCGAACCCGCACCTCAAGCCAGAGTTGAACCCGCTCCCCAAGCCATTAACTACTCAAACTCATCCCGTCACAACAACAACAAAAAGAAACCCAAAACCAACTACCGAAATTTCGCCGTTACCCAACCCCAACCACAACAACAAGCTCCACCATAATCCCGAAGACCCTACACCAGTACCTTCCCACTTGCAATATTTGCCAACGTCACCATCCATCACATTTTCCATGTCGCCAATGCACCATTTGTAACCGTTTTTATCATCTCAATACCTCATGTCGATCCGCACAACCAACCCAAGCCACCCAACCAAGAACCACTCCCTAAAATGCCCAAAACCGTTATGCACCCTATCCATCAAACCAACCCCAACCACCCCGAGCTTGCTTCAATTGTGGAGATCCATACCATTTCCGCAACAACTATCCTCGCCTCACTTTTGCTAACCAAACCATGACCGTACCCTACTACCAGACCCAAGCTTACCAAGTCCAAACTTACCAATCCCAACTCCCCCAACTCAATGCACCACTCATCCAACCCATCCAAGCCATACAAGCACCACCTCCACCTCCACAACAAGCACCTCAAGTCAACCATGGCAACCAAGGGCGAGCTTTTATGATGAATGCAAATCAAGCTCAAGTGGAAAACGATGTCGTGAATGGTATGTTTTTGGTGAACCATCATTTGGCTTCTATTTTATTTGATACTGGTGCCGATAGAAGTTATATTTCTTTAAAATTTGAGTCGAAAATTGCTATGCCTCGAACCAAGCTTTCTCGACCTTTTTCTGTTGAAGTCGCCAATGACAATTCCATTACCATCAACTCCGTCGTCCGCTATTGTACTCTCATCCTTGCTAATCATAATTCTCTATCGATCTCATCTCGATGCAAATGGGAAGTTTCGATGTCATAGTAGGCATGGATTGGTTATCTTTGCACCGTGCCGAAGTCGTTTGTTTCGATAAATTCATTCACATTCCACTCGTCAACGGCAAAATTCTTAAAGTCTTTGGGAACGCTACTTCTAGAAGACTTAATCTCATGTTGTGCTCCCAATCGCAAAAGTACTTACGCCAAAAGTACGTTCTGTTTCTAGCTCTCTCGGTGACAAAGGACAAAAAGGAAAGGAAAATACAAGATATTTCCATTGTTCGTGATTTACCCGATGTCTTTCCCGACGATGTCACCGGTCTTCCACCCGTTCGTCCAATTGAATTCCGAATCGATCTTGTGCCCGGCGCGATGCCCGTGGCCAAGGCTCCTTATCGTTTAGCCCCGTCGGAAATGCAAGAATTGTCGAACCAACTTGAAGAACTTTCCGATAAAGGTTTTATTTATCCTAGCTCTTCTCCTTGGGGCTCTCCTGTTCTCTTCGTGAAAAATAAGGATGATTCATTTCATATGTGCATCGATTACCGAGAGTTTTACAAACTCACCAAAAAAAATCGATATCCCTTGCCACGTATCGACAACCTATTCGACCAACTTCAAGGTACAACTTGTTTCTCCAAAATCGATCTTCGATCGGGTTATCATCAATTGCGTGTTAGCGAAGAAGACATTCCTAATACAGTTTTCTGTACTCGATATGGACATTTCGAATTTTTGGTTATGCCCTTCGGGTTAACAAATGCACCCGCGTTATTTATGGATCTCATGAACCGCGTTTGCAAACCATTCCTCGATAAATTCGTTATCATCTTTATTGATGACATCCTTATCTTCTCTAAATCTAAAGCCGAACATGAACATCATTTGCGTTCCATTCTTGAGCACCTTAGAAACGAACGAATTTATGCCAGGTTCTCCAAATGTGAATTTTGGCTCGAGGAAGTTCAAATTTAGGACATATCGTAAACGACAAAGGTATTCATGTTGATCCCTCTAAAAATGAGGCCGTTAAGGATTGAACAACTCCAACGACTCCCACGTAAAATCGATCCTTCCATGGTTTGGCCTGATATTATCGGCGTTTCATTCGAAATTTTTCTAAGGTCTATTTGCCTCTTACCTCCCTCACTCATAAAAAAAACCATTCGATTGGGGTTCAAAGCAAGAGGAAGCATTTTGTACTCTCAAGGACATGCTTTGCAATGCTCCTATTCTAACCCTTCCCGATGGAAACGACGATTTCTTTGTATTTTGCGATGCCTCTCATCAAGGCCTTGGTTGTGTTCTCATGCAACGAGGTGAAGTCATCGCTTACGCATCAAGGCAACTTAAGGTCAACGAGAAGAACTACATGACTCATGATCTCGAACTTGGTGCCGTCGTTTTCATTCTCAAAATCTTGAGAAATTACCTATATGGTACGAAATGTGTGGTTTTTACCGATTATAAAAGCCTTCAACATATTTTTGACCAAAAAGATCTCAACATGAGACAACGACGATGGGCCGAATTACTTAGTGATTACGATTGCGAAATTCGCTACCATCCCGGTAAAGCGAATGTTGTCGCCGACGCCCTAAGTCGAAAGGTTAATGTTAAATCCATTCTGCTTCTAAGCGTTGTTGTTCAAACCGATCTTCAAATTCGTATCTTCCAAGCTCAACGTGCCTCCGTTAAAGAAGGTAACATGTACGACGAAATGTTGTGTGGTGCCGAACTTCAACTCGAAACCAAACCCGATGGTCTTTTGTACTTTCTTTGTGGGTTCCAAATCGTGATGACCTTCGTACTTGTTTGCTCGAAGAAGCTCAAAATTCGCGGTATTCTGTTCATCCCGGTGCGGATAAGATGTATTTCGATCTTCGTGCTACCTTTTGGTGGCTGGGTATGAAAAAGGACGTAGCTTTGTTTGTATCTAAATGTCTTACTTGCTCAAAAGTCAAAGCCGAACATCAAAGACCTTTTGGTCTACTCGAGAAACCACCGATTCCCGTTTGGAAATAAGAAGACATTGCTATGGACTTTATCACTAAATTACCTAACACCCAAAAAGGCAACGATAGTATTTGGGTGATCATTGATCGTTTAACCAAGTCTGCTCATTTCATTCCGATCCGCGAAAAGTGTTATGTCGAGCAGCTGGCTCAAATCTATGTTCGGGAAATTGTGTGCCGACATGGTTTACCATTGACTATCATTTCTGATCGCGATGCTCGTTTTACCTCTCATTTTTGGCAATCTCTTCAATAAGCTTTGGAAACTCGTCTTGATCTTAGCACCGCTTATCATCCTCAAACGGATGGTAAATCCAGACGTACATTTCAAAAACTCGAGGATATGCTACGAACGTGTGTTCTTGATTTTGGTGGGAATTGGGATTCTCACATTCCGTTCATCGAGTTTTCCTATAACAATAGCTATCATCCTAGCATTGATATAGTTTCTTTTCAAGCTATTTACGGTCGTTAATGTCGTTCCCCGATTAGTTGGAACGAAATCGGTGAAGCTCAAATCACGGGACCCGAAATGGTCCAAGAATCCACCGACGTCACTGATCAAATCCGTAAGAATCTCCTAGCCGCTAGAAGTCGTCAAAAGAGTTACGCCGACAAACGGCGAAAACCGATCGAATTTAATGTTGACGACCTGGTACTTTTAAAAGTATCTCATTGGAAGGGGGTAGTCCGTTTTGGAAAGAAGGGTAAGCTAGCTCCGCGTTTCGTTGGTCCTTTTAAAATTCTTGAATGTGGTGGGAAGGTAGCTTATCGACTCGAACTACCGCAAGAACTTGCCGGTGTTCATCCGACATTTCCTGTTTCGAATCTTAAAAAGTGCTTAGCCGAGGGTAATCTCCATATACCTCTCGACGAAATACATGTCGATAAGTCGATGATCATAGTTGAATGACCCGTTGAGATCATGGATCGCAACGAGAAGAAAACCGGCATAGTCGTATTCGGTTAGTGAAAGTTCGATGGGAATCACGGCGTGGCGCGGATTTCACTCGGGAATGAGAAGACACAATGAAAGAGAAGTACCCACATTTGTTTGCATTAGCATCTTCGTCTTAATTTCGGGACGAAATTTCTAAAGTAGTAGATACTATGACATTCGTCAAATTCGGGTCTCGATTTGTATTCGTTTTGTAAGCTTTTATTATGTAAACTGGCCGGTTTTGTAAACCGAAACTCATGATATATTAAATATTGGATTTTTATGTTACCAAATCATCCTCCTTGGTTTAATTTGAAAAACCCCTTTTACGGATTCGAAAACGCCTTTAAAACGAGCAAATTACATCAAAAACAAACTTCCGGGACACGAAACGAACACACCAGACGAGCTGGACCAGCTCCCCTCCCCCTGGGAATGCCACGCCAGATGGCCAGGGCAAGGGAGGCCGTCGTGCGGCGCCTAGGGCTGTCTGCACGTTTATTTCATTTTTCCTTGTTGTTTTGTGCTTTGCTTGTTTGTTTAACCAACCTATTTGTATGTAAACATGAAAGAGAACCTTGCAAAGAAGCTTTGACCCTTACCCTATATATACACACCCATCTTCTTCATTTTACTCTTGCTACATCTCTAATTTCTCTCTCAAACTCCATAGATTCAAGGTTGTTATTTTCTTAGTGTTCTTGAAGGTTTGACTTCCAAATGTCAAACAGAGTTTATTCTTTCATTCTAATTTGCTTATATAATCTTATTAACACTTGAATATGGTGGTACAACATATATATAATACAAACCCCTTGTTACCTTTGGTAGTTACTTCTCCGACCCCGGTTGGTTAAGTTTCGGACCTCGTAAGGCAAGGCTTCATGGAGGACTTCGTGTTCTTGATATATATACACTTATATAACTTGTTTGCACATATTAATCTTGCTTAACTTCTGCTCATTTTAGTTTGTTAGTCACATTTACAAGTCTTGGGTATGTGGAGACCATCTATGAACTTGTTGTGAGATGGAAACCGAATCAAACCGAACTTTTGATTAAAAGACTTGTAGTTGACTTTTAGTTGTAAAACTTAAATTTTTTTCATTTGTACATTATTATACAAGATCTCTGATATTTGGGTATGTGGAAACCATATATGAACTTGTTGTGAGATGGAAACCGAACCGATCCGATTTTTACTCGCTTAAGACACACAAGTGTGTTTTTATTTATCAAGACTTGTATATTTCTTTAAAAATAGTTTACAAACTGATTTTAAATTATTTTCTTAAGTACTTGGAAATGTTGGATCCAACTTGATCTCATAACAAAGTTTGGACCGACAAAACCGAACACTCGCTTAACGTACATTGTTAGTTCTAAAACAATAGATCTACATACTTGGTTACGTCTTATTAAGTTTTATTGAGTTATCTCATAACTTCATTATTTTGGAAAGTTGACTTTGGGTTTGACCATTTGTCAATACCCGAACACTCGTTAAAGACCCGTTTTAGTATTTTTATCCCAAAGGAACTTGCACTTTAGCATTTTTCCCACCTTATTACTTAACATAGGTTAAGTAAATATTAAGGTTAGATACTTTAACCCGGTTTCGAGCAAACTTACATTTTTAAAGGGTTATTATTATAAATTCTTAAATAGTTACATTTTAAACCTTGAACTTTAATTGTTTACTTTTTGCAACAATTATTTTATTTAAAGATCTTCAAGAAAAACTTTCTAAATCCAAGACTTTCTTTTATTTAGGCTTCATACGTTAAACCCGTCGTTCCGGAAAATCTCCAAATTATCAACTTTTCAAGTTTATTACTTGAACGTGAGTACTTTCATACCCCGTTTTCCATATTTTGTTTTGAGGGTGACATTTCATACTTATTCAAATTAAATGCTTTATATTTGAGTCTTAAACCACAAACGTTATTGTATACTTTACTTAAATAAATGCTCAATTTGGTGTTCTATGCTTACATGGTTATATGCTTATGTGTTTACCGCTTTTGGAGGGTTGAATCATAAATCCGTGAACTATATGGTATTCTCTTATAGCACGGTGCCGTTAATGTATTCTTATTTGTCACACCCCGACAAAAGGCGGCGGAACATGCCGGGGTGCAACGATTGCTCATAAGCGCATGACACTATTTAAAGCGACAATATTTAACAAACTCATTTCATTTCACATCATCGAAAATGTCACATAACCAAATATTCATAACTCAAATACAACAAAATATAACAAAATATAGCAAATCAAATATTGTTCAGTTTTGCTAATATCCTAACGGTATTTGTGACGTTTTCTTCACCGAACTCCATAATCAACCTAGATGCAAACCTGTAACATTTCATAAAATAAAGTTTATCAACACAAAGGTTGGTGAGCAATTCATAAGTTTGAACAATAGATATATAGTATGAAAAGCCACAAAACTAGTATACAAAACCATAAATAATAGCTATAAACTTGGATAAATAGTTATCGCTAACAAGTTAGCGACACCCAACTATAAGGGGTTGCCAAATAGTTTAGGATTTTATAGTTATCGTTAATTGCATTACGTTAACGACACCTTGCCATGAGGGGTTGCCAAATGGTCTAGGATTTATAGTTCCACCATCCAAAAGCGATAAACACATAGTCAAATAAGCATAGAACACCAAATCGAGCAATTATTCAAGTAAGGTATACAACAACGTTTGTGGTTTAAGACCCAAGTATAAAACATTTAGTTTAGATAAGTTGAAATGTCACCCCCAAAATAAAAGATAGGAAACGGGGTATGAAGTTACTCACATTCAAGTAATAAACTTGAAAGATTGATTATTTGGAGATTTGCCGGAACGACGAGTTTAACGTATGAAGCCTAAATAAAAGAAAGTCTTGGATTTAGAAAGGTTGTCTTGAAGATCTTTAAATAAAATAATTGTTGCAAAAACTAATCAATTAAAGTTCAAGGTTTAAAATGTAACTATTTAAGAATTTATAATAATAACCCTTTTAAAAAATGTAAGTTTGCTCAAAACCGGGTTAAAGTATCTAACCTTAATATTTACTTAACCAATGTTAAGTAATAAGGTGGGGAAAATGCTAAAATGCAAGTTCCATTAGGCTAAATATACTAAAACGGGTTTTTAATGAGTGTTCGGGTTGTCGGTTCGGGTCTTGACAAATGGTCAAACCCAAAGTCAACTTTCCAAAATATTAATTGTTATGAGATAACTCATTAAAACATACTAACACTTAACCAAGTATGTAGATCTATTGTTTAAACTAACAACGCGCGTTAAGCGAGTAAAAGTCGGTATAGTTCGGTTTGGTTCGGTCTCCATCTCACAAATAGTTCATAGATGGTTTCTACATGCCCAAATATCATTGAACTTGTATATTGGTTTATAAATGAAGAAAACTTAAATTTTACAACAAAAAAAGTTAACTACAAGTCTTTTAAGCAAAAGTTTCGGTTTAGTTCGGTTTCCATCTCCCAACGAGTTCATAGATGGATTCCATATGCTTAATATAAAAGAACTTGTAAAAATGATTTTTGAAACTCAAATCTAGCAATAAACATGTTTAAACAACTATTTTAACAAAACTAGTAAACAAAAGTTCGGTTTTCGATTTGGATTAGTTTCGGTTAAACCGAGGTTAGTCTTATACAAACCCACAACATGGAACTTGTAAATAAGATGAACAAACTAAAGGGTTAGAAGTTAGTCATAAGTGATATGTATAATAAGTTATGTGTGTGTAAATATATATCAAGAACACGAAGTCCTCCATGAAGCCTTGCCTTATGACATTCGAAACTTAACCAACCAAAGTCGGTGAAGTAACAAATAAAGGAAACAAGGGGTGTGTATTATATATATGTTGTACCACCATATTCAAGAGTTAGTAATGTTAGATGAACAAGTTAGAATGAAAGACTATAGTTAGTTTGACTTGAGAAGTCAAAACTTCAAGAATACATAAGAAATAACAACCTTGATGTAACATCCTAAAATTTATAATGTTGAATAAAGGAAGTTATGTTTAGTGATTTCGCGTAATTAATTAATATCGGGTAAGGAGCGGATCATGGACTTGGAATAATTGAGATGGGTTAAATGAGAATGGGCCTTAGGTCCATGGGATTTAAGGGATATAAATACCCCCTAAACCCAAAAATATCTTTCATTCTATCACTTTTCTAACACACTCCAAAACACACACACCACACAACTTCGCCGCCGGCCGAGGGAAGAACCGAGCAGATCCGGGAGAGAAAGAGAGAGAGAGCGTTGGTTGTGATTAAACAAGTAAACGAGATCCAAACGAGCTCAAAAAGGTATGATTCTTGATCTTTGAAGTTTAAAGATCCGAGCTTTATAGCGTATATACAACCGGAAACGGTTGGGGAACGTAGGGGGTGATGTCGAACCATAGCAAGGGTGTTAAAATCGCTCGAAATGCTGGTCAGAAACTAAAACAGCGGCTGATCTGGGCAACTTCGCCTGCATCTGGGCAACTTCGCCTTCAAAGCGATAACTTCGCTTACGGCTAAGTTCGCCTAACTGGTAACTTCGCCTAAAGCCAAGTTCGCCTGATAACTTAGCCTAGAGCTAAGTTCGCCTGAGGTTTAGCTTCGCCTAAAGCCAAGTTCGCCTGATAACTTCGCCTAGAGCTAAATTCGCCTGAGGTTTAACTTCGCCTAAAGCCAAGTTCGCCTGATAACTTCGCCTGAAGCTAAGTTCGCCTAAGGTTTAACTTCACTTAAAGTCAAGTTCGTTTAGAAAATAAATTAAAAATCTAATGAAAAATGTGTTAAGACAGTTAATGGAAAAATGTGACCTGGCAGCTCGACCCCAGCCAGGGGCTCTGCCCCTTGGACCCTGCTAGGGGCTGCCGCCCCTAGACCCCGCTGCTAGGGGCGCTGCCCCCGGACCCCCGTTCGTTGTGGGTCATATAAAGATAGAAATACATTATGAGAAGTGATAGTTAATTGATACGTATACTTGTTATACAGTCATCCGTGCACAACTGAAGAAAGGGATTACGATTAACGGTGAACGTAACCGTGTTCAGGTGAGTTTCTAGCCCCATTTATGTGTTATGTTTTCGGGGCTGTGTGCATACTCGATATGTTTGTTAAAACGCTTATCCTAAGAGGTAAGTGTATGCCTTATGTGAATGATGTGATATGTATGAATTATTGCTTGATGGTACGTGAACGATCTTCGGATATTGCACGTACTGTCAGGTTGTAACGCTAAGTATAAGGTAAGTATGATATGTATGCTTATGTGTATGAATGTGATAAAGTTAATAAAATAAGGAAAGGATGGTTGTATGGTAACGAAGAGGGAATCGAACCCTACTAATATTCGAGAACTAGGGAACCGAACCCTACTAATATTCGAGGAAAGAGGGACCGAGCCCTAATAATACTCGAGGAAAGAGGGTACCGAGCACTAATAATACTCGAGGAAGGAGGGTACCGAGCCCTAATAATACTCGAGGAAGGAGGGTACCGAGCCCTAATAATACTCGAGGAATGTAAGGCGTAATGCTCTTTATAACGTAAGATATGAAAGTAAGTTAATACGAAAGAAAGTATGAAAGTAAGAAAGTATGAATGAAAGAATAGAAGTTTACGTGTATTGTATAGTGTACGATTAACTAGAACTCACTTAGCGTAGCTGACTTTCAGTATGCACGCAGGTGAGTAGGATGAGGCAGCTCGCTTGAGGAGACACGTGGCATTGAACAAGAGTCTGGCATCTGAAGACTTATGATGTTTTAATTTTAATGCTTTAATGTTGAAAGACAAAGGATGTTTTGAGACAAGTTATGAATTATGTAATGTTTTATGAAAGTTTTATATTACGCGTAAATGTTTTATGTAACATCCCGAAATTTCAAGATAATATTAATTATATTACTTAATAATAGAGGGAAAGTTTACTCGGGTTATCGGGATATAAATAGAGTAGGAGTTGGTATGGGTCGGGCTAGTGTTGGGTAATGGATATGGGTTATGGACTTGGGTTATGAACGAAGGAAGGAGAGTCCATGGGCTTAAGCCCATGATCCCTAATAATACCCTTAACCACCATTTCTCACATATTCCATACACACACTCAAAACACACACATTCTAACCGATCAAGATTCGAAGCCGAGACCCGAGATTTTGTTGATAGATCTGAGTTAGAACAAATCCAACAAAGCTAATATTACTGAAAAGGGTTAGGATTGGATGGGTTAACCGGACCCGAAACCCAAACTGCCCAAATCGGAGCCCTAAAACGTCGATTTTAGGCCGATTTGATGGTTGGGATTTGTAGGCGCCGATCATACGATTCCGTGGGTACCAAAATCGAGTTATTTGGCTAAGAAACGAAGGATTTATGGGCAAACAGATCTGCAGCGCGATAACTTCGCCTGCAAGATTAAGTTCGCCTGATGAACTTCGCCTTCAAGCGTAACTTCGCCTTCAAGCCAAGTTCGCCTAAGGATAACTTCGCCTGAAGCCAAGTTCGCCTAAGGTATAACTTCGCCTGAAGCCAAGTTCGCCTAAGGTTTAACTTCGCCTGAAGCCAAGTTCGCCTAAGGTTTAACTTCGCCTGAAGCCAAGTTCGCCTAAGGTTTAACTTCGCTTGAAGCCAAGTTCGCCTAAGGTTAACTTCGCCTAGAGCTAAGTTCGCCCGAGGGTTAACTTCGCCTAAAGCCAAGTTTGGTTAGAAAATAAATTATAAAGCGATAAGTTAAAGTAAGCTAATATTAGGCCACCAGATTAGATCAGACGAGTATTGATACGTGTAACTTGTACAGTCAGCCGAGCTCAGTTAAGGAAGGGATTTACAGCTATCAGAAGAAGAAGCAGAATTCAGGTGAGTTTCTAGCCCCATTTATGTGTTATGTTTTCGGGGCTGTGTGCATACTCGATGTGTTGTTAATACATTTATCCTAAGTGATAAGTGTATGTCATATGTGATATGTGTGATAGATATGAATGATTGTTTGTCGGTACGCGAACGATCTTCGGATATTGCGCGTACTGTCAGGTTAAAAATAAAGGTACGAATATTATATATCGAAGATGTATGAATATTTCAAATGAATAATTGTCGGGGCGTGAACGATCTTCGGATATTGCACGTAACGACAAGGGGTATGGTTGTTAAATGAATGAGGTAAAGAATGCCTAGAGTATTCTTATGTTATAATGTAAGTATGTGTATATAGGTACACGAATGGCATGTGAGTTCTACGTTCGACATAGTAAGATAGGATGGCAAATCTCTCTAGCTTCTGTCGGACATAGACTCGGCTGGTAATGGCGTAGTTAAGGACTGCGAGCCTTATACGTGAAGTAGATGATATATGTAAACGTAGATAAGGACTGCGAACCTTATACGTAATGTAGATAGGTGTCAGCATAGGAAAGGACTGCGAACCTTATACGTGCTGTATTTGTAGCATAGGGGAGGACCGCGAACCTCGTACGTGCTATGAATTAGGTTGCAACATAGGGAAGGACTGCGAACCTTGTACGTGTTGTGGATGTATGTCAGCATAGGAAAGGACTGTGAACCTTACACGTGCTGATTTTGTAGCATAGGGGAGGACTGCGAACCTCGTACGTGCTATGAATTAGGTTGCAACATAGGGAAGGACTGCGAACCTTGTACGTGTTGTGGATGTACTATGGTATAGGGAAGGACCGCGATCCTTGTACGTACCATAAATGGTGAACATAGGTAAGGACTGCGAACCTTGTACGTGTTCACGACCTTGAGTACAGGTATAGACGGTGAACTATGAACGTACTCTCGGTAGACTGAGGTTAGTGATTGTAGATATGTATGTATGTATGGTAGCAAGTATGTATGTAGAACAGAAGGGTAACTAGTGAAGTATGGATATGTATCTACAGATATGTATGTATGTGTAGGTATTGTATGGCGTTCGATTAACTAGAACTCACTCAGCGTAGCTGACTTTTAGTATGCACGCAGGTGAGCTGATTATAGAGTTAGCATGAGGATGACACACGGCATGGATTGAACGGCTGGCATCTGAAGAATGAAGTAAAGATGTTTTAAATATAAAGTTTTATGTTATGGTATCAAAGAAAGGATTTAATGTTTTGTAACAAATGATTGACGTTTTATATTCCGCGAAAAGTTTTAATAAACTCTGATTTGAAGAACTGTGTTTATGAGTAAATCCGACGCTAAAGTAGGGTCACCGGGTTCGGGGCCTTACAAGTTGGTATCAGAGCATAAGTTCGAGAGATTTAAGCATCCTACATGCTTAGACTCGAACAGAGAATGGGATTTAAGTAAGAAAAGAAAGAAGATGCCAGTTCAAGAATGCCATGTGTCGCTCAAGCAAAAAATCAGTAAAGGTAAGTTATACGATTAAATGATATATGTTAATGAGAAAGGAAAGATAGGTGAACGTTAAGGATAGAGGTAATTGATTGTTGATTTGACTAACTGCTTAAGTAGAACCAGCGCAAATAGACTCATAAAGGGAAGCGAATAGGACACGGAAATCAACGTGATCAGCTAGTCACAGCTGGCCACTGTTATTACCTGTTGGCCTTGCTATCCTTGTACTAAGTAGTTCCTTGAGTGATGATGTTTGTGTTATCCCTTTAAGAATACTGATGGCTGGAGCTGGAGAAGTTGTGGGAACTGGGGGTCGCACTGGACGTCGTGGCAGGCCTCGTCTTGTCCGGCAACCCTCGGTAGAAGAAGCTTCCCACACCGAAGATGAAGGAAGCGCAGCTGGAGGAGACCAGAACAACAACGAAGAAGTTCAACTTAACCCTGCAGTTCAAGCAGCCATAGTTCAAGCTGTAGTTGCTGCTGTGAAGAACCTGAATCCCGAAGGATCTGCTGGAAGCCGTGAACGAACTGCTGAAGGGGCGGGTGGTGATGGTAGGAAGGATGGGGAAGGAGAAAGAGGGGCCTCGAGTGAGGATAAGTCTGTGAAAGTCGATGACGGGAGAAGAGGCCAAGGTGGGTGCAACTATAAGTCCTTCAAAGGATGCGACCCGCCAAAGCTGACTGGGTTGGGAGACGCAATCGCTACTCTCCAATGGATAGCCACAATGGACAAGGTTATCCGCATTAGCGAATGCCGTCCCGACCAAGCTGTGGGTTATGCTACTCAGTCATTTGAGGAAGAAGCTATGTATTGGTGGGAAGGTGTGGAGCAGAGAAAGACTAGGGATGAGATCAAGGCGTTGAGATGGGACGACCTGAAGGAGTTGGTGATGAAAAAGTTCTGCGCAGATGCCGAGGTTGAAAGGACGGAGATGAAGTTCTTGAATTTAAAGGCCGGTATGATGACGCATCGTGAGTATACTACCGAATTCAACCGACTATCTAGGTTGGTGCCTGATATGGTTGACACTGAGGTCAAAAGAATCAAATGTTATGTGAGGGGATTGCCACAAAAAGTCCGCATGTTGGTCAGGGCAAATAAACCTGCTACCTTTGACTCTGCTGTTGAACTTGCAGAAGTGGTTTATGCTGACCTGGCTGAGGACGATGTGGTGGTGGGGGAAAAGAAGGAGAAGAAATGGGCTACCTCTGCTAAGCGGTCTGGCGAGATGGTGACAATAACTGATGAGAGGAAGGCCAAGGTTGGGAACAAGGATGCGTGTAAGACGTGTGGGCGAGTGCACCCGGGGGAATGCAGGATTAGGACAGACAGGTGCTATCGGTGCGGAAAGGGTGGGCATTACTCTCGAGACTGCCCTGATCGTCCAAAGTGCTTCAAATGCGGAAAAACTGACCACATGGCTAGGGATTGCAAGGAATCAGGGGCGGGAGGCGCGAAAGGATAAAGACTTAGGGAAACTGCGGAGAGGAACACCTGATGAAGGAATAATTGCTCATGCAATGGTTTTATTAAATTACATTTGCTTAAGAACTTGTTTTATGTTAAGGTTTAAAACTTATGTTTATCAGTGACGTGTATTATATTGAGTTTGGTTATGAATGATTATTATGTTATGATGAAATGTTGTTTTAGACATTAGTGTTAAAAGTACTAATCGAAACCCTTAGAAGGATGAGAGGAGTCTTGGTACATCGAGGGTCTCATGGACAAGCTACCTTAAATAGCTAAAACACATGACCACCATTCGATGGCTGCAAGGTCGGGAGTAAGAAGGATAACTCAGAAAGCGAAGGCGATTCAATAAAGTGTGTAAATATAAGAAGTTTTCCTTTTATAGGGAATAGGTTAGGTTTCGGGGACGAAACCTCTTTAAGGAGGGAAGACTTGTAACATCCCGAAATTTCAAGATAATATTAATTATATTACTTAATAATAGAGGGAAAGTTTACTCGGGTTATCGGGATATAAATAGAGTAGGAGTTGGTATGGGTCGGGCTAGTGTTGGGTAATGGATATGGGTTATGGACTTGGGTTATGAACGAAGGAAGGAGAGTTCATGGGCTTAAGCCCATGATCCCTAATAATACCCTTAACCACCATTTCTCACATATTCCATACACACACTCAAAACACACACATTCTAACCGATCAAGATTCGAAGCCGAGACCCGAGATTTTGTTGATAGATCTGAGTTAGAACAAATCCAACAAAGCTAATATTACTGAAAAGGGTTAGGATTGGATGGGTTAACCGGACCCGAAACCCAAACTGCCCAAATCGGACCCCTAAAATGTCGATTTTAGGCCGATTTGATGGTTGGGATTTGTAGGCGCCGATCATACGATTCCGTGGGTACCAAAATCGAGTTATTTGGCTAAGAAACGAAGGATTTATGGGCAAACAGATTTGCAGCGCGATAACTTCGCCTGCAAGATTAAGTTCGCCTGATGAACTTCGCCTTCAAGCCAAGTTCGCCTAAGGATAACTTCGCCTGAAGCCAAGTTCGCCTAAGGTATAACTTCGCCTGAAGCCAAGTTCGCCTAAGGTTTAACTTCGCCTGAAGCCAAGTTCGCCTAAGGTTTAACTTCGCCTGAAGCCAAGTTCGCCTAAGGTTTAACTTCGCCTGAAGCCAAGTTCGCCTAAGGTTTAACTTCGCTTGAAGCCAAGTTCGCCTAATGTTAACTTCGCCTAGAGCTAAGTTCGCCCGAGGGTTAACTTCGCCTAAAGCCAAGTTTGGTTAGAAAATAAATTATAAAGCGATAAGTTAAAGTAAGCTAATACTAGGCCACCAGATTAGATCAAACGAGTATTGATACGTGTAACTTGTACAGTCAGCCGAGCTCAGTTAAGGAAGGGATTTACAGCTATCAGAAGAAGAAGCAGAATTCAGGTGAGTTTCTAGCCCCATTTATGTGTTATGTTTTCGGGGCTGTGTGCATACTCGATGTGTTGTTAATACATTTATCCTAAGTGATAAGTGTATGTCATATGTGATATGTGTGATAGATATGAATGATTGTCTGTCGGTACGCGAACGATCTTCGGATATTGCGCGTACTGTCAGGTTAAAAATAAAGGTACGAATATTATATATCGAAGATGTATGAATATTTCAAATGAATACTTGTCGGGGCGTGAACGATCTTCGGATATTGCACGTAACGACAAGGGGTATGGTTGTTAAATGAATGAGGTAAAGAATGCCTAGAGTATTCTTATGTTATAATGTAAGTATGTGTATATAGGTACACGAATGGCATGTGAGTTCTACGTTCGACATAGTAAGATAGGATGGCAAATCCCTCTAGCTTCTGTCGGACATAGACTCGGCTGGTAATGGCGTAGTTAAGGACTGCGAGCCTTATACGTGAAGTAGATGATATATGTAAACGTAGATAAGGACTGCGAACCTTATACGTAATGTAGATAGGTGTCAGCATAGGAAAGGACTGCGAACCTTATACGTGCTGTATTTGTAGCATAGGGGAGGACCGCGAACCTCGTACGTGCTATGAATTAGGTTGCAACATAGGGAAGGACTGCGAACCTTGTACGTGTTGTGGATGTATGTCAGCATAGGAAAGGACTGTGAACCTTACACGTGCTGATTTTGTAGCATAGGGGAGGACTGCGAACCTCGTACGTGCTATGAATTAGGTTGCAACATAGGGAAGGACTGCGAACCTTGTACGTGTTGTGGATGTACTATGGTATAGGGAAGGACCGCGATCCTTGTACGTACCATAAATGGTGAACATAGGTAAGGACTGCGAACCTTGTACGTGTTCATGACCTTGAGTACAGGTATAGACGGTGAACTATGAACGTACTCTCGGTAGACTGAGGTTAGTGATTGTAGATATGTATGTATGTATGGTAGCAAGTATGTATGTAGAACAGAAGGGTAACTAGTGAAGTATGGATATGTATCTACAGATATGTATGTATGTGTAGGTATTGTATGGCGTTCGATTAACTAGAACTCACTCAGCGTAGCTGACTTTTAGTATGCACGCAGGTGAGCTGATTATAGAGTTAGCATGAGGATGACACACGGCATGGATTGAACGGCTGGCATCTGAAGAATGAAGTAAAGATGTTTTAAATATAAAGTTTTATGTTATGGTATCAAAGAAAGGATTTAATGTTTTGTAACAAATGATTGACGTTTTATATTCCGCGAAAAGTTTTAATAAACTCTGATTTGAAGAACTGTGTTTATGAGTAAATCCGACGCTAAAGTAGGGTCACCGGGTTCGGGGCCTTACATTTTAATTAACTCTGATATTTAGAACTGTGTTTATGAGTAAATCCGACGCTAAAGTAGGGCTACCGGGTTCGGGGCCTTACACTTGAATCTATGGAGTTTTTGAGAGAGTTTTTGGAAATGTAGCAAGAGTAAAATGAAGAAGATGGGTTTGTATATATAGGGAAGGAGTGAAGGGTTGGGTATAAAGATTCTTTTATGGTTTGCATAAAAATGAGTATGTTTAAATGGCCAAACAATGCATAATATAAAAAAAATATATTTTATATATTTTAAATGACAAGATCCAATATTTTATATATTTGAAATGTTCGGGTTACAAACGGGTCGGGTTTACATAACAAAAGTGACCCGAAATTGACGAATGTCACATTATTAACGACCTCATGAAATCCGAATCTATTTGGTATTCTCTTATAGACGGTGCCGCTAATGTATTCTTATTAGCGACCTCATATTATCCAAATTATTGCTATTTATTTGTTGTTTTGTACACAAGATTGTGGCTTTTCTTATTATATACATATTGTTCAAAATCTATGAATTGTTCACCAACCTTTGTGTTGATAAACTTTATTTTTTGAAATGTTACAGGTTTGCATCTATGTTGATTATGAAGTTTGGAGAAGTAAACATCACAAATACCTATAGGATATTAGCCAAAATGAACAATATTTGATTTGCTATATTTTGCTATATTTTGTTGTATTTGTTTTATGAATATTGTTATGTGACATTTTCGATGTTGTGATATGAAATAAGTTTGTTAAATATTGTCGCTTTAATTAGTGTCATGTGCTTATGGCAATCGTTACACCTCGACATGTTTCGCTGCCTTTGGTCGGGGTGTGACAATATTAATTTTGCTGCCCTTTTTCTTCTTATCTTCAAAACCTCGTCTGTTCCTATCTGCTGTCGTGAAAAAAATAATAATAATCATCTGTCATCTGATAACCCCCCTAAACCTCGTACAAACTTCATACATGTTTCTTGAGCGGCAAGTTGCCAGGGCTACGTGATGAGTTGTAGATAATTATTTCTATTAAAAGTCTATCTGCATAATCTTTACTCTTTAAATTGTTTGATTCGTCATTGGCCCATGCTCCACTTTGTTATATTAATTCTTCTTAGTCATATAACCTTTGATGCAAGAGATCCACACTTTCAAAGACTTTATTATTATTTTTCCTGTTACACATGACAAAGGATCAAATTGGATTTTACTCTTATTCCCCTTTATTTCTCTTATTTCACGTGACATGTAGCTTGTCCTCATTTGAGTTTTATAAAATTCAGCATTATATTATTATTATATATATTCCATAGTCTAATGCAATAAGCTTGTTTAAACATAAAACACTGACAACCATAAAAGATCTCAAAGTAATATTATTCGATATATATAAATAACTAGAACACAAGATATTAAACAATAAAAATACATTCTTTTAACCACACATCACATCCATACAATTTTATTTTGCTTGCCTTCAAGCAAATTCTAAAGTAAACATCAACCTCCATCATAGGTATGTCATTTATCGCCATTAATACTAGTAAAGTTTAAGATCATACCCAGTTTACCAGACTGACACTTTCTAAATTGACATCCCACAAATAAGGTTAATGATATTATAAAAACAATAAAGCCGCCCAGACGAGTGTACTTTGTTTTCGATTAAGGCACACATGCTCATACCCCTCATAATATAATAACTCTCCTCTCAGTTTAATATCTGGACTAGCAAAAGATGTGCTAGTATCTCTCTGTCCTCTAAACTAAGTATGAACACAAAGTATGAACGCAAACGTTAAAGCCTAAAAGAAATGAGATTAACGGATACGCTTAAGTATAAGGTTTAATTACGACAATTAGTTAATCAATAACAAAATGATATAATATTATATTTATATAAGGATTTATAAAATAAAATAATTAGTAAAATTAATAAGGCACATCTTGAAATATATTATTTCTAATTTTATAAATATAGTTTACTTGTTATATATATATATATATATATATATATATATATATATATATAAATATTAGATTTTAAGTTAATATACACACACACACATATATGCCTATATGTATATATACACGAACGAAACAAGAGTTCAACGAGTATTAAAAAGTCGGTTTTATTAAATTAATCTTATTTGGTTATTATTATTATTATTAATATGTTTAATAAAAATGATTTTAAATAAATGTTTACCAAAAATAACAGAAAAACGGGATGGCAGAGGTTCGAACCCGCGACCTGCCATCCCCCAACCTATGTCTTGACCAGCTTGGCTAACCAGAGATATAGATTAAAGATCAACAGACAATAAATATAACCAGACGCAGGCTACTTAGAGTTCATTATCAAACCCTAGCAACATCAATCGGTTAACCCGATTGATGTTGATATAATAGGTGTTAGGGCTTTCAAAGAGGACACCACGACGATCGTAAAACACTATTCAATTACCTGAGACGATGAACGGAAGAGGGTGTATTGATTCACACAGATGCCGGCCAAAACGAGATGAAGAACGGGTATTGCAAACCACGATTATAAAATTAAACTTAGGGGTTTTGCTTGCGAGGTTGAGGGGATCGTTTATGCATGATTAATTGAGTTAACAGCCAAAGATATTTTATATAATTTACTATAAAACAATTACAATAAAGTGGCAGGCAAACGGGCAACAAGCTGCGCCGCAACCCCCTTTTGAATAGCAAAGCCAATCCTGCTAAAAACGAAGCTTTGGGACCTAGAAGCTGAAGAGGTTCCATCTACGACGCGCTGAACCCTACTCAAAAATTTCACAGCCTCTGGAGCCAGAAAACCAAATGTATCAAAGGCAAATGGTAGAATATAAGGTAATACGTAATCATCTTGATTGGCTTAACAAAATTAGGACGTCGGTGAGGACGTATTAGGCAAGTATAATGCGAGTATTGATTCAATTTCTATATAGATTGCGAGGATTGAGGTGCAAGTAACAATAATTGTAAACGGGTTTCACTGAACGGGTATGGACTTGGGTATACGGGTCAGGGTATACCAAATTTTGGTGGGTTAAGGAGTAATTTGTACTTAAGCCCCTAGTGATTGAAGATGGTTACACAAGGAGGTGAAAGTTTATATCTTGGGTTAAATATGCCAAATTAAGAGAGATATAATTATAAATAGTTAAATAAATATAATAATAATTAAATAATTCAAACTCGATAAACGAAATAACCCGAACATCGAACCGAGTCGGGTAAAAGTATAAGTTCGAAAACCAGAGTTGTTACAAAAAGCATCTGATATATATATATATATATATATATATATATATATATATATATATATATATATATATATATATTGTAGGTTCCCTGGACGGATCGCACGAGATATCGCGGTCTACTCAGGTGCGGAATCCCTGCGTAGATCGTTACGAGTATAGAACACAAACACACGAATACACGAAACACGTTATATATTATAACCGAATTCACGTGATGTAAATATCACTGTTACAAAACACACGTTACCGAACAAACTCGATAACCAAATGAACGATTAAAACGATTACACGATTGATTCACCTAAACCAAGCCGTAGGCTTGAGTTTATATACAAGACAACTTCGCCTGACATGTTCAGGCGAAGTTGTCCATAACTTCGCTTGTTCAACAAGTTCGCCTAGACGAACTTGTTGACAACTTCGCTTATAAACAAAAACATAAATAACAATACAGACTCGATTACAGACACTAGACTATGAACTACTGACATTCATGCACCAACAGACTCCCCCTTGGCAGTAGCTTCATATCTTGATCTTTAAGCTCTTGTCTTGTAATCCTGTATCTTCACGCATGCACTCCTTCTCTAACACATACCGTGACTACTCGCTGATATTTCCTTGCTTCATACTTCCAAGCAGGAATATAGAATATTTTCTTTTCATTCAACACTTGCAGATCAGCTTTCGATAAGTTAACAAGATGCATCGGATCATACACCCTCAGCACTTCTTGTTCGTCTTCGTCTTCCATCACGGCTTCAGCAGTCTGGCAATCAACATACCACCATTTAAGATTCTTCAACACATCTTGAGGCAAAGTCTTCATTGGAACCTCCTTGATGCATCGGATCGGTTTGTACTTCATCACCATCCATGGCTTGCCATCTGCTCTCATTCCCCTTTCTGTATCCTCCACGAGCTTTCCTTTCTGTGGCTTTAATAATTCAAACTTCTTCTCTTTTATGCTTTCTTTCCACACGATCTTCCCAATCACTCTTGCCATGTTGTCGTCACTTCTATTTATCAGGCCCAACCTGGCCAAATCCTTCACCTCACATTCCGGCAACGTATTGAGAGATCTCAAGGTTCTCTTGAAGTATTGAATACCATCATAACGCTTCACCACAAACAACTTTATCTGTTCATCATATATCCAACAGATAATTCCCTTCTTCGACTCAGCATAGCCTTTGATGTTATAACTCTTCTTGAACATGGCTGGAACAGCAGGCTTCTTGGTCTTAATAAACGAATGAGCACAGCCTTCCTTCCACCTAGGCTGCTCCTCCCACTCAGTCTCATCCATCTCAGTACCCATGTCGGCTTTCTCAACATCTGGGATCTCGTGTTCAACGTCTTCTTCTACTATCTCCCCCTCTTCTATCCCATCTTCAATCACAATCTGTGCGCCAATCTTCTCAATCTCCTCACACGGCAGCACATCATCATCAAACACATCATCATCTAGCATATCATCATCTAACTCTCTCAACGCATCTATCACATCATCATCATCATCAACCGTCACCACCTCATCACCACCAACTGTACCTGCAGACTCCCCTGAGCTGTGGAAGTCCCAAGAGCTTGAGTAGTTCTTGGCAACTCACCACCTGCACCTTTTGGTGCATTGGGATCATCGTCTCTGTCGTTTCTCTTCTTAGTCCTTAACTCGTCGCCTCTACAGCCTGTCTCCCCCTGAGATGCCAAGAACGCCTTCATAGCATCTATAATCCTCCCATGCTCAACCAGGAGGGACGACTGTAGTTGATTTTCTGATACAAGGCGTTGAATAGCCTGGGTCTGGATAAAGTTGATCCTTGATTGCTCTGCCACGACCCGCTCAAGTGCAGCTATTCTCTCTGAGTCTGAGATGGTTGCATCGAAATCAAATCTCATATTAGATGTATCTGGAGTATACTCAGCAGGGATTTCGAATGCAACTGGGACTTCAGAAGCAGTTGTGGACGTAACCGCAGGTGGTATCGTGACCGACAACCCTGCAGTTGCGACGACCGTCGACTCTATAAACCGTGCCACCACCTCTGAAGGAGTAAGCGTTGGAGGTGGTACGACACAATCTCCGGAGTCGTCGTCTGTAGTGTGATGGATGGGATGCCAACAGCTGATGTAGCCACCACAGGAACATCTGCAGCGCTTGTAACCTGTACAGAAGTAGGAACGATTGACATACCTGACAGTGCGGATGGAGCAAAACGTATAACACGTGAAGTCTCTCCAGCTCTCATACCAGCACCTGTCCTTTCACGTCTCGAACGTCTGATCAACTTGTGTATGTCCTCCTCTTCTTCCTCTGACTCACTATCATCCACCGTCCTCTTTCTCTTCCCCAACGTCCTCTCTCTAGTCACCAACATTCTCCTCGCCTCATTCATAACATCGTCAAGATCGGAATCAGCCACCATCGTAGCTGCTCTAGTCACAATCACTTCCCTCACCTGTGCAGCAGAGACCTGCACTTCTTCATGTGAATCAAAACGATCCATGTCGAAGAATCCTTGACCGCCAAATGCAGCATCAAGGTCAACATCCTCCGCAACCGATACAACAGGCGCAACAGGTACAGCTTGAGGTGCTCCCGCCTGTCGTGGTTGAGGATCTCTGAACTCGTCTCCAGCAGCAGGAACATACCCCGGGTTTATTAAGAACCCAAAGAGTGGAGTATGCCTTGGACGACGTTCAGGCTTGCTCCTCGCACTCGAAGTACGGCATTGAGCAAAGATACGTTTGCTCACACTTTCCACGTATCTTATCGGGCGTCGTTGAGGCAAAGCTGGAGCCACATGGTTCAAGATCATCTGGATGAATCTTGGATACATTATGAACCGCTCCCGATCCATTGCCCTCCTCTGTCTGTCGATCTCGTAAAAGACCATCTGACTGAAACTATAACGTTTGTTATAGGTCAGTGCAGTCATTGCGGACTGCATGGTCGCACCCATACCATCAGTGCCTGCCTTCCTCCCAGACATGCAAACTATCATAACGTGCATGAGGAAGCGCCACTGATCAAGTAGGAACCCCTTCCGTCTCTGGGTATCGCCCAATGGACCAGAGTAGCCCATTCTTAGAAATGCTCCATCACGAAACGGAGCCACAAACTCCGTAGGGTCATCCCTAGTCTCTTCACCGAAACGTAACGCCACCCGTATCTGTTCAGACGAGAACTGAACTTCTTGGTTGTTGACTGTTGCTCTCATGACCGGGGGCTCAACACGACAATCATACTCCACCGTCTGCCAGAAATCCTCGATATTGGGTAAGGATATCGGCAGAGTCGTCGTGATAGCGTGAAATATCCTCGAGCGTATGAGGAAAGAAATGATCTCACGGTAGTCTTCAACACCGCTCATTTCCGGGTCTAAGGTGATGAACATGTTGTGACCCGGAAAGAATTGCCTCTGGTTATCACCGTCATCTCCTCCAGCACCTCCAGCACCGGCAACAGCAGCCATTTCTGCAACAAACGGACCAAGTTAGATAAACATTAAGACATAACACAAGTTCGCTTGTTACCATGAGCGAAGTTGTGATAAAAACTGTATAGGCGAAGTTAAAGTTGGGGCGAAGTTGGGAACAACTTCGCTTCAGCTTTAAGTTCGACTAAAAATTATTAAGTTAAAAAGTTTCCAGGCGAAGTTAAAGTTGGGGCGAAGTTGGGAACAACTTCGCTTCATCTTTAAGTTCGCCTCACCATAACATCGCCTCAGGCGAATTTAAGTTTCAGGCGAAGTTGAGCATCAGGCGAAGTTACGGATAACTTCGCCTCAGGCGAATTTAAGCTCCAGGCGAAGTTACGGATAACTTCGCATAAACCTTAACTTCGCCTGAATCTGAAACGGCGACAGTAAGGTTAATCGAAATCCGGAAAACCGGAGTTTCGATTAACTTTGACGATTGAGGAGGCTCAAACACATGATATTAATGATAACTAAACGACCAGTTTGTACATGAACACGTAAAACAAGGTTTGAACTCGGGTTTAAAGATCGGTTGTTCGAGGTTATTAACCGGTTGTCGAAACAACCTTAGATTAACATCATTGAACATATAACATGTGATAAAAGAACCCAAACAACCTTTAGATCGGTTTGAAATCGAAGAACAAGATAACAAGTAGGATCAGAATATAAGTTCGCTGTGTAAACGGTGAATAAGTTCGCTGAGTTGAGAAAATAATGAACTGTTGACTCTTGAAAATCCTTATATAGGGGCGAAGTTATACAGGCGAAGTTACGGATAACTTCGCCTAGGCGAAGTTATCCACAACTTCGCCTGTTCAACAACATCGCCTATATATTTACAAGATTTAACCTTATAAGTTTAACATTTTTCCAATTAAGTTATAAAACTTTCCTTTAAGAACTAAATGACACGTTCAAGTCCAAGTAACCCGTTATAAACAAATACAACTACAGAAAAAGAAAACTTTAAACAATTTAAGTATAAGGGATCAAATTTCAGTCTGGATAGGGACTGCTACGTTTTAGAAAAGATCCGAACAGGAATCATACTAAGTATGTGACTGTCACATAGATCCGTGTTTAGTTGTATTATGACATAAAGAGACAGGTTGTAAGCAGGTAAATAACTTAAGATGGTTTTCATCGTTTCTGTGATACGAGTTAGGTTCAATTAAGCCTCAAAATTTAAGTGGGCAACAACTCAGAGATTATGATGCCTCCTATCTATTCTCAAAGCGTATTTGGCTTTCCCCAAGTCACCCCGAATTGACCTCGACCCTTAGTGTCTGATTAAGTTTGTAATTAATCTTCATCTCCTTCCCGTTCTCTTTCTTACTCCATGATTGAGAAGTCTTGATATGTTGAACTCTAAGATGTTTCAATAACTCACTTTTTTTTTATGATAATCTTTACATAGACTTCAGAGTAGTAACCAACTGCAAGTCCCGAATCTGGATCACTGCAGTTTCTTGAAACGCTATCTTCACGGGAAACAGAACACTTACGGGCTCGTGTATGACTGGGTAATCGCTTTTCTGCCTATCATTCGGAAAGATATATATGAAGACATGCAAAACTCGTAAGGAGTTTCCACGTAAAATCAAGTAGTTTTAGTTTGTATCACATCTACTTTTACGCATCATAAAAAGTTACCATGACATACAATGACTGTCCTAAAGCCTTTTAAGCCTAATAACTTCACTAGTTAAGCACACAAAGTTAGTATATCTATCATTTTCCAAGGTTGGATCAATTTTCTGATTAACATAGCAAACGTACTTCTTACGAAGTAGTAGACTTGAAAAATAATTTCATTTCTCATTTTTTTTCAAAATTTTAAAATTAATTGCCCCGACCAAAACAAAGTCTTCAGGTAGACGGCTATCCCGAAGATCCAATGGATCAGCTGGACCGACCACATACTAGTATGTGTCCTTCTAACTAATTAATATGATCGACTAATTTTAAGCGAAAGAATGAAAACACATCATAAACCGCCCCGGTCACAATCAGTAATCTGGTTAATGGCTATCCTCAAAATCTACAAGTAGAAAATGAGGACCAAAACATATCCGAAGACAAGTCCTTCAAACTGATGTAACCGACATATTTTTAAGCGATAGTGACCCTTTTTTTTTTTTTTTAAATATTACAAGAAAAGCATGGTTACTCGGGATTGATCATCCCATTTAGCTCGATAAGGTTTTGAAATCTCGTTTTGTCAAACGCTTTTGAATAAAGATCAGCGAAATTATCAAGCGTATTCACCTTTTCAAGCACTATCAGTTTCTTCTCAGCACAATCCCGTATGAAATGATGACGTATGTCAATATGTTTAGTTTTACTATGTTTCACGGGATTGTTAGTTACTGAGATAGCAGCTGTGTTATCAATGCAAATAGGTGTAAGTAAGAAATTCAGACCATAGTCGCGCAACTGTTGTTGAATCCAAAGAACCTGGGAGCAGCAGTTGGATGCTGCCATGTATTCTGCCTCACAGGTTGAAATTGCGACTGAAGTCTGCTTCTTGCATTGCCACCAAGAAACTGACATCCTCCTGTTGTTGACTTCCGACTCTGATTGCACCCACCATAATCAGAGTCTGTGTAGGCGACTAGCTCCAAGTCTCCTCCTCTCGGGTACCACAACCCCAGCTTCGGTTTGCCCTTGAGATACCGCAAGATCCTCTTCACACCCTTCATGTGAGATTCCTTTGGGTTTGCCTGAAAACGAGCACAAAGACAAACAGCAAACATTATATCAGGCCTAGAAGCAGTTAAGTACATTAAAGAACCTATAATAGCCCGATACTGAGTTGGGTCCACATCTGCATCACCGTCTGACTCAGCACCCAATTTGTGATTGACGCAGATTGGAGTGTCGAATGGAGTGCTGTCCTCCATCTTGAATCGTTTGAGCACATCATGGACATACTTGGTCTGATAAATGAACATCCCATCCTTCTTTTGATCAACCTGCAATCCTAAAAAGAAAGTTAGTTCACCCATAGCACTCATTTCAAACATTTTCTTCATGACGTCCTCAAACTCCTGACACATGGAGACTTTAGATGCAGCAAAGATAATGTCATCCACGTAGACTTGCACCAGCAGGAAGTCGCTTCCTTCTCTCTTAACGAACAACGTACTATCAATCTTTCCTCTTTCAAAACCATTTTCAAGCAAGTAATCTGATAAAGTTGAATACCAGGCACGAGGTGCCTGATGTAGTCCATACAATGCCTTGCTCAACTTGTACACGTGATCAGGAAAATCTGGGTCAGGAAAACCCGGAGGTTGCTCAACATACACAACCTCATCAACTTTCCCATTCAAAAAAGCACTCTTCACGTCCAACTGAAATACCTTCATCTTTTTATATGCAGCAAACGCCAAAAACAACCTAATGGCTTCCAACCTTGCGACAGGAGCGAACATTTCATTATAATCAATCCCCTCTTGTTGATTAAATCCTTTCACAACTAGCCTCGCCTTGTTTCTGATGATAATCCCTTTATCATCACTCTTACACTTAAACACCCATTTTGTGCCTATCGCATGCACAATTTTCGGTTTTTCAACCAAATCCCATACTTCCATTTTCTTGAACTGAGCCAACTCTTCTTGCATGGCTTCGACCCACGAGCTGTCCTTTAAAGCCATTTGATAATTTTTCGGTTCAATCTGGCTGATAAAGCAGGTGTACAAGCATTCGTTGATTATTCCTGTCTCCTTAATGCTTGTGTAAACACAGGTGTGCTCATCCAAGCTACGTCTTGTTTGTACACCGGAGGACACATCACCAATCACATTCTCCAAAGGGTGATCTTTATGAATTCTCGTGGTCGGAACAGAACCGACATGCAAATTGTCTTCCAAGTTAGAAGAGAGCTCGTCAATGGTTGTTTCATGCTGAGAGTGAAAAGGATTGATAAATTTTTCTTCAGTTGAGGCAGAAGGGGTATCGATAGTATTTGATGAGGAAGGTTGACATTTATCAATCAGCTGTCTTTGCAATAGATTTTATTCCTCATCAAGGATCATCTTCGTAGCAACTCTTTCTTCTTTTTCAGAGATATCTAAATCCGGTATGTTAAAAGACTTAAAAAGTTTAACATAGTCGAAAAACTCCGCAGGTCCGTTGCTTGGTTTTGGCGGTTGATAACTTGTGATATCTGTGTTACACACCACCTCAATCTTGCTTGTCGATGTATTGAAGACACGTCTGTTGGGAGTCCCAACAACATAACCGACTAAGATTCCTTCATCGGCTACTTCACCAAATTTAGAGTTTGTCTTCAAAATCGAACAAGGGGACCCGAATGGTTCAAGACCACTCAAGTTGGGCTTTCTCCCATGCATAAGCTCATAACACGTTTTACCAAGTCTTTTAACAGTTAAGACTCTATTCAGAACATAACAGGCTGTAGCAACAGCTTCAGCCCAAAACACCACAGGAAGCTTTGAATCAGCCAGCATAGTTCTGGCTCCTTCAATTAACGTTCGGTTCTTCCTTTCAGCCACTCCATTCTGTTGCGGTGTATAAGGAGCGCTGTATTGGTGTTCAATCCCTCTCTGAAGACAGAAGATCTCCATCTCAAAATTCTTGAACTCTGTTCCATTGTCACTTCTGATGAACTTAACCCTTTTATCCATAACGTTCTCAACTTTGGTAATCAAATTCTTCACCATCTGAGCCGTTTCATCTTTTGATTTCAGGAAATATACCCACGAGTATCGTGAGTAGTCATCAGTGATCACCAAGCAGTATGAAGTACCTCCTAGACTTTTTGCATACACGGGACCGAAGAGATCCATGTGAAGCAATTCTAGAGTACTGGCAATTGAATTTACTTTCTTGGTGAGATGGGATTTCTTGTGCTGCTTTCCCTTCTTGCACGCAATACATTTATCTTCAAAATTGAAATTCTTCAAGGGAACGCCCAACACAAGTCCATTCCTGACAATGTTGTTCATCTTCCGAAGATGAATGTGTCCCATTCTCCTATGCCACAATTCGGACTCTGTTTCACTCGCTTTTGTCAAAAGGCATGACTCTGCCGTGGCCATTTCAGTTGATCTCATATCCATAATGTACGTATTCCTATCACGAGGAGCCTTCATCAAAATCCACTCCTCTGGTATCTGAAAACCCGGTTTCAGCACGATCGCCTCGTTCTTTGTAAAATGAACGGTGTACTCCTTATCACAAATCTGCGACACACTCAGCAGATTGTGCTTCAATTCTTCTACAGAGTTGACATTCTCCAACGTTATCTTTCCGTTCGACACCGTTCCCTTTCCAGTAATATTGCCTCCACTTTCTCCGGCAAAACTTACTCTCCCTCCTTGAACAGGTTTCAAATCGTGTAACAAATATTTGTTACCCGTCATGTGCCGGGAACAGCCGCTATCCACAACCCAAAGATTATTGGCAGCCCTGTTCAACTGTTCCTGCACAACAAAGCAAAAGATTAGAATTTAGGGATCCAAGACCAATTGGACTTGGATCTATACATCCCAAACTTTGGCTTTCCAAAGTTAGTATCTCGGTAACTCCTGTAAGTCCCATTAGGATATCTCATTGAAGATTGATTGTATGGCCTTCCAAACCTTTGAGAATTGAAAGAATTATAGCTTGTGGTTTGGTTATTAGTAGTGTAAAACTGAGATTTGTTTCTATGAAAACCCGAATTAGTCACATTTTTGAATTTTAAATGGTTTTCATTTTTAGGAGCATGATAATTACTATTAGGTCTATTCTCTGCTTTAGTAGGCCTTACACCTCTGAATCG
The DNA here is from genome assembly GCF_021521415.1 of Bidens hawaiensis. Classification (NCBI taxonomy): domain Eukaryota; kingdom Viridiplantae; phylum Streptophyta; class Magnoliopsida; order Asterales; family Asteraceae; genus Bidens; species Bidens hawaiensis. The sequence goes on along the minus strand of NW_027492129.1, from coordinate 98,564 downwards.
CTGCTTCAGAAGACAATTTGCAACAAGATGTCCTAACTGATTACATCTAAAACAACACCTATGCTTAACCTTTTTATCAACCGGTGTTTTAGATGTCGAGGCTATATTACCGCCCGTTCGTCTCACATATGGTGGGACGTACGGGTTTAGTGGAGTACTCTTTTTATTCATTTTATCTTTTTCTCCACTCTTTGGTAACACAACCTCCTCTTTTGCCTTACCAGACTCGGATGACTTATCCGAATCTGACGAGACAGGACTCTGATCAGAAATTTCAACACTTGAAACAGGCGAACTTGTTTTGCCTCTACTAACATTTGGTTCTTTAACAGTTACCTTAATTGGCACTGTCTGAGCAACCTCAAAATCAACAGATTTCTGAACACTAGGGTTAAAAGTGTAATTGTGATTGTACGGTGGTGGAACCTCGTGATAACCGATTCCTCCTCTCTTAGTAGAGGAACCTTGATCACTAACAAGGTGATCAAGAATAGCAGAAGAATTTCTGAACTGCTCCAATTTTTGATTCAGTTCCACCACTTTCACCTGGTGGTCAGCAATCTGTTTCTCTCTCTCAGCAATTAGTTTGGTCTTTTCTTCCAAAACCTCATAACTTAAATCAATCACTTCAATTTTTTTAGCAAGTTTAGTTTTCAAACTTTTCACATCTTTTTCACAAGCTTTTATTTTAATTTTATAATTATTTTCTCTTGATTTAATAAAGTGATTATCTTCTTTTATGGTTTTAAATAAAGCGTCCAACCTAACATACTGATCGGTTATGGTTGCTAGTTGCTCAGACAAGTTCTCACATTTTGAACAAGTAGTTTTAGAGCATACCTCGGAGAGCTTGTCATTAACGTCTGCCATAAGAGCCTTTTCTTCTCCGGCAGCCTTCTCATTTTCTTCTGTTTTGACCTTTGCCAAATTTGCCTGCTCGAAAGATTCTTTAGAAAGCAGGTTCCAGTTGTATTCTCCATCTGCTCTAGACATCATGGCACTGTAATCTTTTCTACCCTCACTTTGCTGTGGAGACATACTCTGACTTCGTTCCACACGCTCATTCCTACATTCTTTTGCGAAGTGACCGTTTTGTTGACAATTGTAGCACCTTACCTTTGACTTGTCGAACCCTGGTCTTCCTCCGACAAACTTTCTACCGGTCTTATTCATAAACCTCTTCACCCTCCTTACAATCATGGCCATCTGCCATTGTAGATCCATTTCTTCCATATCGTCAGCATCAATCTGATCGTAATCTTCATCCAACATAGCTGGATCAACAATCTTCCCTTGAATATAGTTCTCATAGGAAGCAATGAAAGAAGCATAGAGGCCAAACTGCTCTTCAGCAGACTTGACACTCATAGGCATCTTGGAGTAGTTGTTGCTGGGAGCACTTGAAGAGCAACTACTCTTGCTTGCCTGGGGTTGAGAACCACTAGATCCAGCTGCTACATAGCAAACATCCCCATTTGTGTTAACTGACACATGCCCCTCATGTGATGAGTTGGGGCCCGACTCTCCCTTCGAGTAGTAAGCAGCCGATTCAGTCTTTGATCCTGAGCTAGTGTTGACTTTAGCTCCATACATACCTGGATCTTGAACCTGATCCATAGATGTTTCTTTTCTGACCATGTTAAGCTCAAAGGTTCTGAGCTTGTTGACTGCCGTTTCTAGATCATAAGTAGGAAAGTCCTTGTCTTCCCTCATCAGCACAGTGTACATCTCCCATTTTGGTGGGAGAGCATCCAGAAGCTTCTCAACTATCTCTTCTTCTCTGTAAGAAATGGAATAGTTGCTCAGTTCAGTCATCAGATGATAATATCGAGTGATGATATCATCTAATGATTCATTCTTCAAATACTTGAAGACTGAGAACTGGGTCTTGAGCAGTTTTATTTTTGAAGCCCGGATTCCTACATTTCCTTCAAATATGCTCTCAAGGGCTTCCCAAAGCTCCCTTGCTGAAGTGTACTTCCTAAAAGTATGAAGGATCTCCTGTGGAAGAGCCATGGTAATAGCAGCATGAGCCTTGCTCTCAGCCTCATACATCTTCTTCTCTTCTTCTTCCATTTTACTATACTTCTTGATTTGGTCACGACCTTCATACTCCATAATTGGTGGAATATAACCATCCTGGATGCATACCCACATCTTCGCATCCTGGTATTTGACGTACTGTATGAACCGATCCTTCCATGCAACGAAATCGGTTCCCTTTAGCAATCTTGGGGCCTTAGTAGCTGACCCTGCTTCAACTTCCATCTTCACTAACTCAGAGATATTGATCGACGACATCTCCCCCGAAAAGTAAGCAACCTGAAAAAAAGTACCGAAGGCGAAGTTACGGATAACTTCGCTTGAAGAAGGCGAAGTTGTAGAGAACTTCGCTGAAGAACTTCGCTGATAACTCTGCTGATTAACTTCGCTAAATCTTAACTTCGCTTAAGGTAAGCGAACTTAGGGAAGAGGCGAAGTTGTAGATAACTTCGCTGATAAAGGCGAACTTGAGAAGGTAGGCGAAGTTGTGGATAACTTCGCTTAACCTTATATCTTCGCCGAAACCCTACGAACAGTGACGGCAACTTCGCCTGATGAACACAGACGTTTTTGAAGATCTGGAATCTGGATTTAACAAGGTTTTTGATGGTGCAAAGGCTTGAATACTGCGGTAGTAGGTAAGATTGACTTAGAAACACGAAAACACGTCCCGCGAATAGTCGAAACGGGACGAAATCTATACCCGCGTGAATATCCCAAACCTCACAATCGAGCAAATGCTCTGATACCAATTGTAGGTTCCCTGGACGGATCGCAAGAGATATCGCGGTCTACTCAGGTGCGGAATCCCTGCGTAGATCGTTACGAGTATAGAACACAAACACACGAATACACGAAACACATTATATATTATAACCGAACTCACGTGATGTAAATATCAATGTTACAAAACACACGTTACCGAACAAACTCGATAACCAAATGAACGATTAAAACGATTACACGATTGATTCACCTAAACCAAGCCGTAGGCTTGAGTTTATATACACGACAACTTCGCCTGACATGTTCAGGCGAAGTTGTCCATAACTTCGCTTGTTCAACAAGTTCGCCTAGACGAACTTGTTGACAACTTCGCTTATAAACAAAAACATAAATAACAATACAGACTCGATTACAGACACTAGACTATGAACTACTGACATTCATGCACCAACATATATATATATATATGTTTGTGTGTGTGTATGTGACTATGCGGTGTGACACGTGGCTCATGAACACTCGTATTCTCTAAATACCAGAACCGAATATGCAAAATCTAGAAACGTGTAGAAGCAAGCTTCTCACAAGTGTAAGACATAGGTATTTTAATAATTTTGCAAAAACATTTTTTTAATTAACTTTATAAGACGATTATCGAGCCGAATTAGTTAGTTTCATAATAAATTTTGTTAAATGAGTTAAAAAATGTTAAAAGACCTAACTCACTTTCGTAGGAATCACGATTGCATTTAGCGTATGCAACAAGCACTTTAAGCCCCCCGGTAGCTCGGGTGGACGAGTAAGGTCTCGTGAGGGTCTATAGTGAAGTACACCCACAAAGTTACAAATACAACAAAATATACACGAACCTGGAAACACATGTAATTGACCATAATATGTCTTCATTAACGTGTGAGGTTACAATGAAACTCACTGATTCCTTACCCATGTTATTAATATCTTCCATCTCCAAGTATGGCTTCAACCTATAGCCATTCACCACTTGCCTCACGTGGTCATTAAAATCTTCAATCTCGTATTGCTCGTGATTCCCAACTCGAACAATCAAATACGGACCCATCCACTTGCTTTTGAGTTTACCCGGAAAAAGCTTCATCCTCGTGTTGTAAAGCCAAACTCTTTGACCAACTTCAAAATTCTTCAACCGGATTTTAGCATCATGTACCTTCTTCATCTTCGCCTTATAAGCCGATGTGCACTCGTATGCCTCGTCCCTTAACTCCTCAATCTCGCACAAGGCCAAGTTCCTAGCTTTACCTGCATCATCATAACTGGTATTAACTTGTTTAGTGGCCCAATAAGCTCATTGTGCAATTTTAACCGGTAAATGACAATCCTTGCTATACACAATTCTATAAGGAATAGTACCAATCGACGTTTTATAAGCCGTCCGGTAGGCCCATAAAGCATCGGTCAACTTAGTTGACCAATCCTTACAGTCCGTCCGAACAGTTTTATGTAAAATCTGTTTAATTTACCGATTAGACACGTCAACTTGTCCACTCGTTTGTGGATGGTAAGGAGTTTCAATCCTATGATCAACCTCGTATCGTTTAAGCAACTTACCGAATTTTAAATTTTTTGAAGTGGGATCCCCCATCACTAATGATGGTTCGGGGGATTCCAAATCTCGAGAAAATATTAGATTGAACAAAGTTACAAATGACAAGATGATCATTCGTCCTAGTGGCTATCGCCTAAACCCATTTAGACACGTAGTCGATGGTCACTAGGATGTATAAATTACCGTAAGAGTTCGGGAATGGGCCCATGAAATCGACCCCCCGGACATAAAAAATATCAACAATGAGGATTGGCTTCAAGAGCATCTCATCCCTCTTAGAAATGCTCCCGAGTTGTTGACACTTTAAACAGTGTGTTGCGAACTTTTGAGCATCCTTAAAAATGATGGCCAATAAAAGCCACTCGTCAAACTTTTCTAGATGTTTTATGGCCACTAAAGTGACCCCCGCACGTGGACGAATGCGTGTGTTCCAACACCGATTTGACATCCTCCTCGGGTATGTGTCGTCTAATCATCTGATCAGCACCAATTTTGAAAAAATCTGGGTCATCCCAAATATACTGTTTAGCTTGTGACATCAAGTGCTTCTTCTTCCTCCTTGGCCAATGCTCCGGTATGTCACCTGAAACTTTAGAATTTACAATATGTTCAAACCAGGGGTTTTAGGAGACTGATATGATTTGTTCATCTGGAAATGAGTCGTTAATGGGCCTGTCCTTGTCTCCATCTTCCACCATAATTCGGGACAAGTGATCTGTAACAACATTTTCACTACCTTTCTTGTCCTGAATCTCTAGATCAAACTCCTGAAGCAGCAAAACCCACCTGATCAATCGCGGTTACGCGTCCTTCTTATTCATGAGGTACCTGACAGCAGAATGGTCTGAATATATAATGACTTTACTACCCCAAATATAGGACCGGAATTTATCTAGAGCATAAACTACCGATAGTAACTCCTTCTCGGTTGTGGTATAATTCAATTGAGAATCCGAGAGGGCTTTACTTGCATAGTATATAGCAACGGGTTTCTTTTCAACCCGTTGACCCAAAACAGCCCTGATTGCATAATCACTTGCATCACAAATTATTTCAAAAGGTAAATTCCAATCGGGTGATTGCAAGATCGAGGCTTCAACTAATTTCAACTTCAAAATGTCAAAGGCTTTAGCACATTCTTCATTAAAGTCAAACGGGGCATCCTTAAGTAATAAATTACATAAGGGTTTGGTAATATCACTAAAACCCTTAATAAACCGTCTATAAAACCCGGCATGCCCCAAAAATGATCTAATGCCCTTGACATTCGTGGGATGAAGTAGAGTAGAAATAACTTGAACCTTAGCTCGGTCCACCTCTATCCCACGACTCGACACAACATGCCCCAAAACAATCCCTTCTTGGACCATAAAATGGCTCTTCTCCCAACTAAGAACCAAGTTCGTTTCAACACATCTTTTCAAAAGTCTTTCGAGTTGATTTAAACATGACTCGAAAGATGTGCCGAAAATAGAAAAGTCATCCATGAAAATTTCTAAAGACTCCCCCACCATATCGGAAAAAAATACTCATCATGCACCTTTGAAAGGTGGCGGGGGCGTTACATAGCCCGAATGGCATTCGCCTAAACGCGAATGTGCCATACGGGCACGTAAACATAGTCTTCTCCAGATCGTCAAGATGAATAGATATCTGGTTATACTCGGAATACCCGTCTAAAAAGCAATAAATTTTTTACCAGATAGCTTTTCGACAGTTTGATCGCTAAACGGAAGCGGAAAGTGATCTTTCGATGTTGTCGCGTTCAATTTTCGATAATCAATACAATACGCCACCCGGTTACCGGCCGTGTGACGACCTGAATGCCCTCTTTTTTCGGTGTTGTCTGTGTCAGGCTTACCCACGTGCTGTCTGAGATAGCAAAAATAATACCAGCATCTAACCATTTCAGCACTTCTTTCTTCACCACTTCCCGCATGTTTGGGTTCAACCTCCGCTGAGCATCGTGTGCGGGTCTGACATCCGGGTCTGTTAAAATCTTGCGCATCATGATTGAGGGACTGATTCCCTTCAGATCCGCAATTGTCCACCCGATTGCTTCCTTGTTCGCAACCAGCACCGCCATCAAAGCATTTTCCTGTTCAATAGATAAATTAGAAGCTATAATAACAGGCAAAGTATCATTCTTACCAAGGAAAGCATATTATAAATGCTTTGGGAGCTCCTTCAGGTCGACTTTTGGTGCTTCATGTAGTGATGGTTTCAACCCGGTATTGATTTTCTCGGGAAGTGGTTCCACCTGGACTGACCATGGTGGACGGTCTCGTTGTCACACCCTCAAAATCTACTAACAAAGTTTTACCGTCAGAGGGTGTGAACTAACAGGATCGAAGTCATTAGTTATATTAAACACCATTATTAAAGTCTTTTAAAAGCAAGTAAAGACATGCGAGTCTTATGTAAATGAGGAAGCGTAAACTGTAAAGTAAATAATTGCGTCACACAGGACGACTTAAAACAACAGTTATCATGACAAAATTTATAAGAAGTTTAAAGCATAAGAGTTCAGTGAATGCATGTCCTATACCACTCTCCTGCCTCGGCTACCTGAGATAAACATACTAAAAGTGTCAACACAGGGTTGGTGAGTTCACAGGTTTAAGTAAATTAAGCGTTCCGTTTTAGCGTTACCAGATAGTGTTATGTCGATATATACCAATAGGTAGCTAACCTATCAAGCATGTATTACTAAGTGTTCGACACCAAAGCTGACTGTTTATACGATTGCCTTGCCACCATGTCAACCACGACCATGGTAATGTGTTAGCCAAAATTACACCCACTCGACCTACAGTCGAGTTTAGAGTTGGGTGGGCTTTGTCAAACCCAGTAGTACTACTCAACACTGACTCGCTATTATCCAATATTAACCGGTTCGATTGTTCAGAAGGACTTAGTTGGTTTGTTGCCACTTAGTCTTACAAGTGATATATAAAGTATAAACAAAATCTAAAGCGTTGGGTATGTTATCTCCACCTAATAAATGCGTTAAAGAGTAAAAGGGGCCGTGAAACTCACTGTTTGCGAAGTTATCAAAAATCCGAGAAAATCGTGCATCAAAGGAAATCCTCACTAGTGCTCTAAATACAAAAATGATATTTCTAAGTGTTTTGAACTATGAGTGAGTCACTAGACTTGACGCATGAAAACTATGCATAAGAGGTTACGTTGGTGATACAAATGCGACTCGACAAACACGTTGGTGATAAACTATGGGTGTGATTAAGTATAGTTTTAAGTGTTACTATGATACATTATCAGTAAAACATCTACCATAAGGGCAAATAGCCAAAATTCCAGAAGTGAAACCAACTCAATTGGTCTTGTCGTTTGTGAGATATACTATTTACAAAACAGCCTATAAGAAGGTTTCCCGAATTAGACTTGCGCAACAGATTTGTAAGTTAATGAAAACTAACTTCCACACGTCTAGATATTATAAACTCAGACTCTTTAAAAACTAGACTCGGTCTAATACATCATAGAATCAATAATCACTTCAAAACATATCATTAACATCAATTTACAGTCGTATTAACATGCATTTATGGTTCTGTCCAGCATCAGTTTTCACCAAAATTTATCAAACTACTAACCTATGAAAAAATAACCATGCATACAACCCTAACTCATCCAAAATCAACAACTTTAGCAACAAGGTTTTATGATTAATATGTTCAATGATGTCAAAAATCGATAGAATAGGTTAGATATAGTGTTTAGATTACCTAGTTAGCACCTTAAACCTTCAACAAGCTTGCAAGGATGATTGTATGTGTGCGTGTGTTGTGTGTTTCGGCGGAACAAGGGAGAGGGGCTGCCGTCGCAAGAGGAGAGGGAGAGAGAGAGAGAGAGAGAAAGGGTTATGTTTTATGTAATTAAGTTGTTTATATAATAACTAATTATTTCACATGTTACAACTTGCACCCTCAACTTCTATTTAGTTTAATTCTAGCATAAACTAATCTTTTTCATCCATAATATGATGTTATACATGCAAGCACCAAATTACATATAAACATAACACGTATTTATACCAAGTACTTGTTTATAATATTTATTGTTTGTTCACCAACGGTTTGAGTCGACTTGTGTGTGATTCGGTGAAACTTCGAAAGACTATTTGTGTACTGATTGTCATGTGTCATTTTAACTCTAATTAAATGCAATGAGAAAGGTGTTAACTGGAATGACATAGTTCGTGTGAGCTTGAGTTTGAATTAACGGAGTTTGGGTTAACGGAGTTAACCTGAAATTGATGAGTGTCACACTCGTTGCACAGCTGCGATATACATCTGTCTCTCCTCCTCTGCCAGCAACTTGTTTGTTTCCATCTGTAACCTGTCAAACAGAAAACACGTCTCCGTTGTGCCATCCATGCTGACGTCATAGTCGTATAGCGAGATGCACTCGTCAATACCGGAGAATTATTTCCATGCGTGAAAACATTAATCCTCAACTTACGGTTACCAAATGCCATGTCAACGGTACCATTTATGCAGTTAATGTTGGCATTTGCGGTGGCAAAAAATTGTCTACCGAGGATAACCGTGGGTTGTTTGGTCCTTTCACCCGAAACATAATCGATAACCAAAACGTTAACTGGAAAATAAAAATCTTCCACCTTGACAATAACGTCAGTCAGTATTCCCCGAGGAAGTTTCTGTGTCTGGTCAGCTAAGACAACCGTGGTAGCGGCTGCCCGAAGCAGACCAAAGTCATACTGATCGTATAAACTTCCCGGGAAAATACTGATACTAGCTCCAAGATCTAGAAGCGCCCGAGTCATTTTTGTAACATCCTAAAATTTATAATGTTAAATAAAGAAAGTTACGTTTAGTGACTTCGCGTTATTAATTAATTAATGTCGAGTAAAGAACGGATCATGGACTTAGATTAATTAAGATGGGTTAAATGAGAATGGGCCTTAGGTCCATGGGCTTTAAGGAATATAAATATCCCCTAAACCAACCTAAAACCCCAAACCCTCATTTCATTTCCATCATAATCTCTACACACTCAAAAACACACACATACACTACACCATATTCGGCCGAGAGAGAGAGAGACATCCGAGACCAAGAATCAAGCCGACCATTATTAGATCTTCAATATACGAGATAACCAAGCAAACCGCGACCACACCGAACGTGTAAAAGGTATGTTCTTGACCTTTAAAGTTTACGTAGTATTGAACATTTTTACTTTAAAGGTCCAAGCTTTATAGTATATACGGGATATATATACGAACGAAAACGGTTAGGGAACGTGGGGGGTGATGTCGAACCATAACAAGGGTATTAAAATCGCCAAAATGCTTGATAAAAACCAAACCCGTAGCTGACCTGAACAACTTCGCCTGCAAAAGCTTAACTTCGCCTTCAAAGCTTAACTTCGCCTATGGCTAAGTTCGCCTAACTGGTAACTTTGCCTAAGGCCAAGTTCGCCTAATTGATAACTTCGCCTAAGGCCAAGTTCGCCTAATGGATAACTTCACCTAAGGCCAAGTTCGCCTAATTGATAACTTCGCCTAAGGCCAAGTTCGCCTAATTGATAACTTCGCCTACGGCCAAGTTCACCTAACTGATAACTTCGCCTAAAGCCAAGTTCGCCTAATTGATAACTTCGCCTAAAGCTAGGTTCGCTTAAGGTTTAACTTCGCCTAAAGTTAAGTTCGCTTAGAAAATAAATTAAAAACCTAATGGAAAATGTGTTAAGACAGTTAATGTAAATAAAACTTTTCCAAGCTGACCTGGCAGCTCGACCCCAGCCAGGGGCTCTGCCCCTTGGACCCTGCTAGGGGCTGTCGCCCCTAGACCCCGCTGCCAGGGGCGCTGCCCCCGAACCCCCGTTCGTTGTGGGTAGTAGTTAAGACTAGAAAGATGATATGAGTAGTGATAGTTAATTGATACGTATACTTGTTATACAATCAGCCGTGCACAACTGAAGAAAGGGATTACGATTAACGGTGAACGTAACCGTGTTCAGGTGAGTTTCTAGCCCCACTTCTTTGTTATGTTTTCGGGGCTGTGTGCATACTCTATATGTTTGTTAATACACTTATCCTAAGTGATAAGTGTATGCCTTATATGAATGATGTGAAATGTATGAATGATTGCTTGTTAGTACGTGAACGATCTTCGGATATTGCACGTACTGTCAGGTTGTAACGCTATGTATAAGGTAAGTATGATATGTATGCTTATATGTATGAACGTGATAAAGTTAATAAAAGAAGGAAATGATGGTTGTATGGTTGTATGGTTACGAAAAGGGTACCGAGCCCTAATAATACTCGAGGTATGATGTATGGTTGTATGGTAACGAAGAGGGAATCGAACCCTACTAATATTCGAGAACTAGGGAACCGAACCCTACTTATTCGAGGAAAGAGGGTACCGAGCCCTAATAATACTCGAGGAAAGAGGGTACCGAGCCCTAATAATACTCGATGAAGGAGGGTACCGAGCCCTAATAATACTCGAGGAAGGAGGGTACCGAGCCCTAATAATACTCGAGGAATATAGGGCGTAATGCTCTTTATAACGTAAGATGTGAAAGTAAGAAAGTATGAAAGTATGAATGAAAGAATATAAATTATTGTGTATTGTATAATGTATGATTAACTAGAACTCACTCAGCGTAGCTGACTTTTAGTATGCACGCAGGTGAGTAGGATGAGACAGCTGGCTTGAGTGGGGACACATGACAGAAGAATAAGAGTCTGGCATCTGAAGACTTATGATGTTTTAATTTTAATGCTTTAATGTTGAAAGACAAATGATGTTTTGAGACAAGTTATGAATTATGTAATGTTTTATGAAAGTTTTATAATCCGCGTAAAGTTTTAATTAACTCTGATATTTAGAACTGTGTTTATGAGTAAATCCAACACGAAAGTAGGGCTACCGGTAACGGGGCCTTACAATTTTAAAATCACCCACTTGAATGGGTAAAATGGGCGTTCCCGGATCTTGTAGCTTGGGTGGAAGAGCACCCGAAAGAATTGCACTCACATTATCAGTAAAATCAATCTGTTTAGGAATCTTATGACTCCTTTTCTGTGTGCACAACTCTTTCAAATACTTAGCATAAGCGGGAATTTGTTTTATGGCATCTAAGAGGGGTAAATTAATTTTAACCTGTTTAAATATTTCCCACATTTCCTCTTGTTGTGGGCCCCTTTTTGATGCCATATTCGCCTTAGATGGCGCCAACAAAGCATCGGGATAGGGGACGGTTTTCACCTTCTCCTTGTCCTTAGAGTTGTTAGTGTCATCTTTCGGAACCAGTTTGTTAATATTAGTTTCACTGTTATTAGATTCAGTTAATTTAACCGGTTCCAGCTCGTCATCACTGATAAGATTTTCATCAATCTCTTCCACCACCCCATCAACCAATGGTGGTGGAACCCCAACCTTGTTATCATATTTTTTACCACTTCTTAAAATACTTACCTGGTTGACGTAATTTTTCGAACTCGAGAAGTAGTGGTTCGGGTTGACTGTGGTGTCACTCAAGAGTTGGCCCGCATTCTTCTGAAACTTTGGCATATCTTCAGCGAGCTGACCAATATGCTTCAACATTGCCTCTGATGATTTATATCGTAACTCGAATTGTTTTTTCGTTTCAGCCTTCTGATCTGTCATAACTTCATCAACGCATCCAACTTCGCGTGCACTGAATCATCTGTATTTCCCGAGGACCCCCTCTGCTGATCCTGATTACCCGAAGAGTTTCCACCCCGGTTACCATCTCTGTTATACCCCCGATTCTTATTATACGAGCCTTGCTGCTGCTGATAACAGCCATGGCGGTAATTAGCCTGCGATCTGTTATGGCTCGATCCCTTAAAATTCGGGTTCAACTGTGTAGACGCGTTCCCGTAACGAAAATTCGGGTGATTCCTCAAGCCCGGGTGATAGGTATTTTAATTCAGCCCTTGACCCTTGGAATCCACGTAAGCATAATTAACTTCCTCGGGCTCAAACTCCTCGTCATCATAAAACTCGGGGCAATTTTCTGCCTTATGCCCAAGTTCACCACAATCTTCACAAACCGAGAATTTCACTCTAACTTTCCCGACTTCTTTCGTCTTACCTCTATACCCAGCCAGTTCATGTTCTAAAACAGCAATTCTATCGGACTCACTCGTGACTGACTTAACTGACCTGGAAGAAGTACCATGTCTTCGTCTTTCAGCTGTTGCCTCTGCTTTGGAATCCTTACACATAAACTCCAAGAAATCCCAATCATCTTCCTCAGGTTGATTCAGCAACTGACCATTATACGAGGCCTTTAGATGCTTTCGGTCCTCGTATGTCAACCCATCTACAAAGCATTTCACCAATTCCCAAAATTCAATCTGGAGATGTAGGCAAATTCTGATCATCTCCTTATACCTGGTGAACGCTTCATGAAATAGCTCGCCCGATAACTGTGAAAAGTGGCGAATCTCCTTTCGGGCCTCGCTCGTCTTTGACTGCGAATAGTACTCGTTTAAGAATAGCTGCTGCATCTCGGCCCAGTTCCCAATACTCTGCATCGGAAGCGAGTTAAATCAGTGCTTTGTTTTGTCTTTTAACGAAAACTGGAACAACCGCAACCAAACCTCATTCTGATCATCAGTACCGTCACCAATCGACTCACAAATAGCCGAAAAATCGGTCAAGTGAGAATACGGGTCTTCAGAAGCCATCCCGTGAAAATGCGGTACGATGTTGATTTATGATGGCCGGGACTTAAAATTCTGCTGTCCCGGCACTCGTACCTGTGGAACCAACGGGGATGCACCGTCTGAAATAGCTGGTCTGAACCGACTACTAACACCTTGAACCGGGGCTACAAAATTTCTCCTTCGCCCCATGGGATTTGCCAAACCACCCATGTTCACTGAATATTTCGAACTCTTTCGGGCCTTTCTGCCCGATTAACTCTGTCTCGACCCATATCATTCATTTCCCTGTTCCTGTTGACCGCATCACCCCGTCTCCGATTTACTAGTTCTTCCACCTCCTCATTCCAATTTCCCTAATTTTCCATTTCAAAACCCTTGTTCTCTGGCTCAACTACCTGATCCCTTCTAACTCGTCGGGTAACCTCATCCTCAACTTCAAAACCTTGGTTCAACTCATTCTCTTCCCCCTCTTCTTCATCATCTGTCGGAAGGCTAGGATTATCATCATCTGTCGGAAGGCTGGGATTACGTGTAAAATGTTATTGAAAAGTTTTATTATTTATGTAAAATATTAAATTTTACATGTAAAATCTTAAATATATGTTTTTTTAAATGTAAAATGTTAATAAGATTTATTGTTTTACGTGTAAAATGTTAATAAAAAGTGTTATTTTACATGTAAAATATTAATTTTTACATGTAAAATCTTAAAGATTCGTTGTTTTACATGTAAAACGTTAGTAAGATTTGTTGTTTTACGTGTAAAATGTTAATTAAAAGTGTTACATGTAAAATGTTACATAAAAGAATTCATATAAAATCTTTATGAATTGTTGTTTTACATGTAAAATGTTAATGCGATTTGTTGTTTTATGTGTAAAATATTAATGAAATGTGTTTAACACCCCCCTCCCCCGACAAGCTAAAAAAACCTACACCCGCTAAAAGCTAGACTAAGTTTGTGTTTTTTTTTACAGGGGATGCTAGATAAACATTTTGGTTTTTTCCTTTTTTTAAACTTTTTGTTTTATTATTTCTATAATATTTTAAATTTTTATTTTAATTTTTTTTAGGGTTTTTTGTTCTCCTACAAAAATAATGTGATGTAAGTGATTGAAATTGCACCATAAGAATGTGAAGAACTAATCAAGAGTTGGGAAGGGTCTTCCTTAGTTCTCCACTTTTTTGGAGTCTCCTTTTAAACCTAAATATATATATATATATATATATATATATATATATATATATATAAAGGAATTCAAATAAAAAAAAATTGTTTTGTGAGAAGCCTTTACACCACCTAAATAGGACACTATAACATGTAAATAGGAAACTATACAACTTTTAAAAACTACCAATCTCAACCACTAGATCATAGATCCAAGGGTTTACATCTATTCTTATGTTTCTCATGAAACTATTGTTTTTTACATTAACCCTACCCTATATATATATATATAGTTAGGTTCAGTAAGGAACTCAAAAAAAATGAGAAATTTCCTTCCCAACCCTTGATCAATTCCCCATATCTTTATGGTGCATCCTCAATCACATAAATCACATTATTTTTTAAAGAGAAAAAAAACCCCCTAAAAATGAAAAAAAATAAAAAAAAACTAAAATGTTTATCTAGCATTCGCGATTCAAAAAATTAATTAAAAAATATAAAAAAAACGAAAAAAAAAAACATTTTGGTTTTTTTACTTTTTTTTATTGTTTTTGTTACATTAATATTTTTTTAAATTAAATTTTTGATTTTTTCGAAGTTTTTTTTGGACTAGGGATGCTAGATAAACATTTTGTTTTTTTTACATTTTTAAATTTTTTAATTTTTTATAAGTTTTACAATTATTATTTTTTTGATTTTTTAGGGTTTTTTTTCTTAAAAAAATGATGTGATGTAGGTAATTGAGGGTGGATCATAAGGATGTGGGGAATTGATCAAGGGTTATGTAGTGTGTTATATAGTTTCCCTCTTTTTTGGAGTTTCTCAATGAACGCATCCATACACACACACACACACACACACACACATATATATATATATATATATATATATATATATATATATATATATATATATTCAAACTGAGGTTACGGTCAACCAATTTGGCTTCATGCCGGGGCGTTCCACCACAGAGGCAATACACCTTATAAGAAGATTAATGGAAAAGTATAGGGAGAAGAAGCGTGATCTACATGTGGTGTTTATTGACCTAGAAAAGGCCTACGACAGTGTGCCACGACAGGTGCTCTGGGAGTGCTTGGAGGGTAGAAGAGTGCCCAGGAAATACATAGAGATAATTATGGATATGTATACCAGGAGTGAAACAAGTGTCCGTGCGCCAGTGGGGGATCCTGTTTTCTTTCCTGTAGAGGTAGGTCTTCACCAGGGGTCAGCGTTGAGCCCGTTTCTCTTTGCAGTAGTCTTGGATGAGCTGTCAAAGTCGATTCAGGGGACTCTCCCGTGGTGCATGATGTTCACAGACGATATTGTGTTACTTGCTGAGAAAAAACAAGATCTAAACATGAGGCTTGAGGAGTGGCGAACAACCTTAGAGACAAAAGGTTTAAAGATTAGCCGATCTAAGACGGAGTACCTCCACTGTGATTTTGGTGGGATAAACGACAATGAAGATGCACAGATCACAATTGAAGGGCAGGTGGTCCCGCAGGTAACGAAGTTCAAGTATTTAGGATCTTTTGTACAGAGCGATGGGGAATTAGACAGTGATGTGACCCACCGAGTTCAGGTAGGATGGTGTAGATGGAAAGCAGCCACAGGTATATTGTGCGACAAGAGTTTCCCGACTAAACTAAAGGGAAAATTCTATAGGGTGGCAGTTAGACCTGCAATGCTATATGGAACAGATTGTTGGGCCATCAAGAAGGCACAAGTGCGGAAGATGGAGGTAGCAGAAATGAGAATGCTACGTTGGATGTGTGGGCACACAAGGCTAGACCGAATAAGAAACGTTGTGTTTCGCGTGAGATTAGGGGTGGCGAACATAGCAGACAAGATAAGAGAGTGGAGATTGAGATGGTTTGGACATGTAAAGAGAAGACTGACGACGAATCCTGTTAGATCCATAGACAACATTACTATAGAGGGGAGGAGGGGTAGAGGACGACCGAAATTGACTTGGGATGAGAGGATTAGGCATGATTTGATAGACCTAAACCTCTCCGAGGACATGGTTGAGGATAAGAATTCGTGGAGAAGTAGAATTAAAGTTAAGGATTTTTAGAGAGAATTGAATACCTTAGGGCTTAGACTTAACTTATTTAGGTCACATACCATAATGGTATTTCCCTTACATATATTATTATTATTATTATAATTATTATTAGCTTTTATATAGCTGTTAAACTGTGATCTTATGATTAATATTATTATAATTAGTAGTAGTTTTTATATAGCTGTTAAACTTTGATTTCCTTTATTTTGCTTCATACACATGTACCTAGAGCCGAGGGTCTCTCTGGAAGCCACCTCTTTATTCCTTTGGATAGAGGTACAGTGTGCCTACATCCCACCCTCCCCAGACCCTACTTATAGCTTTGCTGTCGGTGGGATTTTACTGGGTATGATTGATTGATTGATATATATATATATTCAAACTGAAAAATGTGTAATATTTAAATAAAAATATAATACAATAAATATAATAGAGAAAATTAAACATGTAAAAGACAATAATACCCCTCACTTAACATGTACAACTAACTGGGTTAGTGATTTGGATTTATATTGTGAGAAAATGAAATTATGTTTGACATAAATGGCAAAAAAAAATTATCATATATGACAAAAGTAAGCAAACCATATAGGCTATTTAGATGGTTTATTCTTCAAACTATTAAAGTGAAATATTTTTTTTTATTAAGTAACATGAAATGACCATAATTATGACATTCGTCATTTTCCCGATTCGATTCATTTTTGTCTTCGTATTGTAAGCCGACACGATTTGTATCCCGAACCTTTCGATATTATTAAAATGATAGATTTTATGTTTCATAATCATTTCACGGTTGTTGGATCGCGATCACACCTTTTACGGCCTTTAAAATGCTCCTATAATGCTCAAAACACCTCGAAACAAACTGCGGGGACCAAATCTGTCAAACAACCAAAGCTGGAGACCAACCCCACCCTAGGGAGCGCCGCGCCGCGCGGCCACTAAGGAGCAGAGTGGTCACGCGGCGCCTAGCCAAATCTGCAGCATCTAGTTCGTTTTTGTTGTTATTTATCACATGTTTTACCCTTGTTAACCAATGAGAAAGCTTGGAAATATCTAAAGCAACCTTATGGATAACCCTAACACCTTATCCTTCATAAAACAAAGCCACACCACTTATTCCAACCTACTCTTTCACATCAAACTCTCTCAAACAAAGTTCTAAGCTTCAACCTTCAAGTTCTTTCTTGTTTGACTTCTAAGAGTCAAACAAGAACCATTCTTTGATTCTAACTAACTCCATATGATTAAAGATTGTTATTACAACATATATATAATATTTACCCCTTGTTTCCTTCGGTTTTCACTTCTTCTGGTCATTGGTCGGTTGCGGTGAGATACTATAAGGCAAGGATACATGGAGGACTATTATAGTCCTTGTTTATATATAATTCGTTTAAGCTTAGTAATCTTGTTTATTTTCTGTTTATTTTAATTTGTAAACTCATTTTTGTAAGTTCCATGGTATTGGGTATGTAGTCGCTAGCCTCGGTTTCATCCGAGTTGATAACCGAACCAAAACCGAACTTTCGTTTAAATGTTTTATTGTTGACTTATTGTTTTCAAAACTTGAACATTATCATTTCCAAGTTTATTTAATAAGTTCTATGGTATTGGGTATGTGTCAACCATCCTCGGTTTTGTTCCGAGTCAAGGACCGAAACAAAACCGAACTCTTGTTTAAACACTTTATTATGTCCTTGTTAACACTTTAAATTATGTTTAAGCTTATTATTATTATTATTATTATTATTATTATTATTATTATTATTATTTTTATTTAGGTCCTAACCATTTTAGTTTCCAAATCATTTTAAATAGTTCAATGGTATTTGGGTATGTGGCAACCATCCTCGGTCTTATACCGAGTCAAGGACCGAACCAAGACCGAACTAAACCAGGTCCATCCGCTTAAGACACACTAAATGTGTTTTGGGCCACTGAATCTCATTTTCCTTTAAAACTATATTGTGAAAACTAATTTTTATTGTTTTCTCAAAATACTTGGTATGTCGGATCCAACTTGATCTTATAACAAGTTTGGACCGACAAAGCCAAACACTTGCTTAAGGACGTAGAGGTTCTTCCTAATATTACTACACACTTGGTTAAGTTTATTTTAAATTTTATTGAGTTATCTCATGACATGTATCACTTTGGAAATGTCGGGTTCGGGTTTGACAATTTATCAAGACCCGAACCGACTAAACCGAACACTCGTAAAAATCTCATTTAGTATCTATTTAACAAAGGGTCTTGCATTATCGCAACTATACCCTATATATTTACTTAACAAATGTTAAGTAAAACTAATGAATAGAATACCGAGACCCGATTTCAAGAAAACTTACTTTTCAAAAACCATTACTTTAATTTCTTATGTATTTACATTTTAACCCTCAAACTTTAATTAATTATTTGACTTGTCATTTTATTTTACTTTAAAGTCTTCCAAGACCATCTTCTAAACCGAAACCCTTTTAACCTAGACCTCACTCGTTGAACTTATTATCACGGTGTATCACAAACAACCCTTCAAGTTATTTATTTCACATGAGTAATCACACTCCCATTTTTTACGCTTTTATACTTTTGGGGGTGGCATGCATACCATATTCAAACTTACTTGTTTTATGATCTCATTATCAAATCCACAATTCAACATTATGTGTTTGTACGAATACTTTCTCGGTCTTTGTTTATGCCTCAATTTGATTATATGCACGAGTGTTTATTTTTATGTTGTTGGAACGCAATAAGTATGATCATACGCACCCCTAGCTACTTAGCCTTGTGCAAGTAGCATAGGGCATCATTATCCGAGTATGTTGGTTGTTACCAATTAGAAAGGATCATCATTCTCCGAGTATTTTAGTTGTTACCAAATAGAAAGAAGTCACAGTTATTTGCTTTACATTTACAATGGTTGTTGCATTATTCTATTTACACATATGAATTGTGATTTTTGTCTCGTTATATACATACGTCAAAACTAGTGTATTGCTCACCAACATTCGTGTTGATCAAATTTATTTTTATGCATGCTACAGGTTTACTATTTGATTGCTTGTGAAGATCAAAGACTCATCACTCAGACCATACCTTTAGGATACTTTAACGAATGTTGTGTTGACATAATTGTTTGTATTTTATTGTGAACAAGTTGTATTTGTGATTATTGAATGAAATAAACAAGTTCAGTAAATCTTGTCACTTTAATAGTGTCATCGCGTTCTTGAGCAATCCGTTGCACCTCGACATGTTCCGCCGCCTTTTGTCGGGGTGTGACAATAATGCCCCATTCATAAGTCATAACTCTCCCTCTTCTGTTCTTAAAACAAGAGGTTCCCCCCCCCCACACTCCCTCCCCCCCCCCCCCCCCCCGCCGTTTCATAAGTCATAACTAACGAGGTTAGCTGCAATATATTCAGTGTTTGAGAAGTCGCTGTAACATGTTTAATCGTTTCAATCGATACAAGAATCAAGATATTGTCAGACGAGTTTGGGAGTATCCTCAACTTCTTCATTTTAGTTATGATATTTTCGATATAAAATATTTACTTAACTAACATTGTAGACGCTAGTTATGATTTTCCTTTTAGGAAAAAGTTTACAAAGGAAGACAAAAATGAAAAGTGTGAGAATACTTAGTGAAAAGATAAACTCTAAAAAGATAATAAAAAAGTATAACTTAAAATATAAATAATAATGAAAAAAAAACTTATAAACTAATAATGTTTACCCGTTATTCCCGTTTAAAAAAAAAGACAATAAGACACAATGCCGAAAAAAGGCACAATAGATCGCGAAATATAACAATATGCTGAACAAAATATAACAATATGCTGAAAAAATATAACACAATATTGAGTAATATAACACAATATCAAGAAAAAAGACACAATGACAAGAAAAAAATACATAATTAATTACGAAAATAAACAAAACAAAAATAACAATGATAAATACAAAAACACGATCTTTTTCCTCAACGTTGTTTTTTTTATGTTTTTTTGTTAGATTGGGGAAGACGGTGGAAACATTTTTGTGTTTTTATTATTATTTTTTTTATTTTGAGTTATGGTCTTTTTTTTAATTAAATTTTCCTTTTTAGGGGTTTTTATTATCACAAATCATTTTTATCATTCTCATTTTTGTCCCCGTAGAAGGATTCCTTTTAACCTTTTGATTCTGAAATGGCATATGAATATTCTTCGGTAATTGTCTTGCAGCTTTGTGTTCTCATAAAATCTTTGCTGTGAAACCATGGAGGAAACCATTGCAATGTACACATCTATCAAGGTACTTTACTACTTGCACAACCCCTCCTTTTTACATTTTCATGTTTTTTTTTGTTTTTACTTATATAAGTGATGCCAATATTTTAAATATATATAAATGAAATCTTTAAAAGCTCTCTGATTGTTTTTACATTCTTTCAAACCATCAGATTGTTTTATTTGTAAATAGAGACTTCTCATAAATTTGACCCGAATTCACGGATATGTGTCTCATCAAACCAAGATAGCCCTTAAACAGGTTAAAGCATCTTATTAAATTAAAAATTAATCACACAAAATATCTAATATGAAAATCTTATAAGATAGGGATATACTAAAAACTAATATCGAATTTTTTTAATGGATATTATTTATAATTAAAAAACAATTTTTTAGTAAAAAATAAACGGGTCATGAATCTCACCAAACTCATATAGCTTTTAAACCGGGTTAAAACATCTTATTTATTTATTTATTTATTTATGAACTCGTTCATCATCAAATCCTAATTATATTATTAACTACCTTACAATAAACAAAATTAAAATTCAAAAAAATATAAATATTAGAAACGAAAAATGGAAAACAACTCTTGTAATACGAGGATAAAAACTAGTAGTTTTATATAAATTATTGATTGCGGTTAAAAGGAGATGAACATGTTGATGAAGCCATCGAGCAAATGCTGAATGATATGAA
This sequence comes from Bidens hawaiensis, assembly GCF_021521415.1. NCBI lineage: Eukaryota > Viridiplantae > Streptophyta > Magnoliopsida > Asterales > Asteraceae > Bidens > Bidens hawaiensis. The sequence continues at coordinate 77,291 of NW_027492129.1, read as the reverse complement.
TTTAATTTAGTAGGTTTATAGAATTCATGCCCTCACCACCAAAGTAGCAATTTTCCATTTTTCCAACAATAGATTTTGAGTTTTCTAGTGTGCTCTGATCTTCAACTTGGATAAACCTTGTTGTAAAGTAATGCTATAACGATTTGTATTATACGCAGTAAAGATTGTATGTAAAATCTTATGGTGGTTCAACTCTCCAACCAAATTATCAAAACAAACCCAAAAACGTTTCAAGTTTGAACAAGCACACATAACCACTTTTGATCATCACTAAACAGTAAAAAATGAATATATTTCTATATAACCAAACATAAATTCATCAAATAAGACCATAGTCCATTTATAATGAAAACTGTATCCGAACCATGATACATGAAATGTAATTTCTACTCGGTTTGTACCACAATGGCTTCGTCTGTTACAATCCAGCCATCAGTTTCCACCTTCGAGGATGGTGCGCATGCCTTGAACCACAAAACAACATAACCAATAAGAGGAAGATTTATATCATGATAACATGTAAATACACATTTCGGCGCGTTCATAAAAATCTAAATCATTAAAAAAAGCTGTTAAGAAACTTGTATGAGCGAACATACCTTGGAACAAGTATAGACTATTATAGTCATCCAGTTCCAATTTTCTAAAGAACAGTTGTTAGTTGCTTCTTGTAGATAATACAGCAATGAAGGCATGAATTGCATTTCATAGTGCCTCGGTTCACCACACAGTGAGCATTTTCCGGGATCTCCCGCTTCTACACTCGCCAAAAGTGGCTTCCCGCCATATGAGTATCTGAAACATTGCTCTGGATATACATCCAAACGTTTCTTGAACTTAAGATACGTCCGGTCAGCATAAAGAGCCCTGTCATACTCATAACTTTCTCCTTCCCATGCTTCCCCGGGTTCATTCTCATTACCATCACTTTGGTTTTCTTTGATATTAAGCGAAGAAATGCTTGCAGACACAGACGCAACACTTTTTGAATAATTCTCGTCCTGAGTGTATATATAAAAGCACGCCAACACTGCAACCAATATAAACATGCATTGCATTTAACCAGCAAAAAAAACTGAAAATAATGATTAGAGACTGTACCTGCTGACTTGTCATCAACCGATCTACTTCTTAAGCTTATAGGTGGGGTTTTGTCGGTATTATCTGGGCAAGTGTTTTGTTTTTTACTTTTGGAAGCAGAAGCCAAAGCTGTAGCTTCAGTGAGTGCGAGACCTAAATCATCCAGATTTATGTCATCATCTTCATCATCAAGGTCAAATGCCCATGGGTGATCCTGCAACTTGGTGGTTAATGGTGATGCAGAAGAGTCATGGCTTAAAGGCTCTGATTCTTTATCAGGGGAAGATCTTTGAACACGAAAGACACGCCATCTGTATATGAACAAGTGACGGTCATGATTTACATACCAAAAACAAAAGAATGTATAAGAATAACCTACCTCAACGCCTCACAAGCCGGTGCTAAACAAGCAAGTATATAAATTACACGCTCTTCGACTGTTAACATCTTGCTGGAAATAGGGGCGTATATCTAAAAATAAGGCAGATGAAATAGGTGTCATAATGATGAACAAAACACGGTTCTAATCGACCAGTTTTGTAACATTAACCTGAGCCACGAGACAGAGGTTTTCTCCACATGAATCACACCTAAGAAGATCAGATCTAACAGGGCAAGGAAAGTCCTGTAGAATGATCGGTTTTCAATCAAATGCAGTAACACAAATAGGACTGTATATGTTCCAAACGAACAAACGAGACCTTATTCGTGTTCGTCTGTTAAGCTTTTTTTCGAACAAAAGCGTGGTCCATGAACACTTCACGGAACGAAACTTCATGTCCATGTTTGTTCGTTAAGGAACTGAGCTTGTTCATGCTCGTCCATTTGTTAATTTTGTAAACAGACACTAATGAACACTAACGGACGCCAACAAACGTAGCCAGACACAAACAAACACAGACGAACATATATCAATTTGAGAATCATAATCATTAAATCAAAACAAAATCACCCAAACATCCGAAGTACACCGCATAAAATCCAAAAAAAAGCTTAACATAGTAATTATAAACATAATTATAACACAATCGTAATAGTAAGAAATATAATAAATATATAAATAAAAATAGACGAAAATAATTCGAATAAAGAAACATACACATCCAAACGAATATAATCAGACGGACGTCAACGAACAAACCTAAACGAACACGTTACCAAACGTTCATGAACACAACTGAACAAACCCGGCATTTATTTATGTTCGTTCGTTACGCTTACCGAACGAAATTCTTAGTTCATTTATTAAACGTACGAACATAAACGAACTTCCCGGTTCACGGGACATTCAGTTCGTTTACAGCCCATGCTATAGTTATATTATTATTAATATTGAAACAACTCACCGGAAGTCCACCGATTTTTGTAGTATAATGATCGGCAGCTTCACAATTATCCTCAGCCCAAGGTCCTGGCATGCCTAGAATAACTACTTCACCCATCTTCACAATGCAATGCAATATAAAACAACAACAGGTCACTTATAATTAATTATACATAATCATCATGAAATTGATAGCATTAAGTCAATGAAAACTGTTATATTAAATATATTTTTAATTGATTAAGCATGATTCAGTTGGCCGTACACACATATCATAACCCTAAAACCGAAACTGCATAAGGAATTACTAAAGAGAGTGATGTTAATGGAATACCAGAAGAGATGGTGGTGATAATGGCAACGGCAACGGTGGCGGCGGCAGTTGTGTTGTGTGTGGCGGCGGCAGTTGTGTTGTGTGTGGCGGCCTTTATTTTCCGGTGAATTTGAACCCTACACTAATTCCGTGTAGGGGGGCTAGGGATTCTTTATTTTTACCTCTTATAACTTATAAGGATAACTCATAAGTTACAAATATGTAACTTATCCACATTTACTCTCACATAATAAGAAAACTCAAACATTTTTTTTCTTTAAGTTATAAGTTAAAAGAAGGTAAAAATAAGGAATCCCAAACATCCCCTTAATTTTGTTTAGTGAAACCGGGCCCCCTTTTGCCTTGTTTTTTTTTTCAACCGGACCGGTTAAAAAAAACTTAGGGGTGTTTGAGATTGCTTCTTAATTCCTTTTAATTTTGTTTTTCGAATTCAAACCGATGTTTTTGGGTTTTTTATCGGAAAGAGCTATGGTTGGTATCTCTTTGTTTGTTCTGATTAGGGCATGTTGATATTCATTTCTAGCAGCGGTGCACGGTGGTGGTAATAATGCAGCCATTTTTGACGCTTTTAAGCTAGGGTTTCGACAACCAGGCACTTTTTCCTACAAGCTCAACTTTAGGTTTAGTGGCTAGTGACGGATTTAGAATTTTTATTCCTATAAAGACACCCTTTTATTTGCTCTAATTCAATACAATAAGGCATATAAATTTTAATATCGATCGGGAAATACTAGTAATATAATATTGATATTATGTTTTTTTAATCAAATTTATTTGTGTTATCGGTCATTGTATACACTAAAAATGAAACGTGTATAGGAGAAAAAACAATAATCTATAAAACACTACTTCCAATTATGACGTAACTGTATGTTTTATTTGTAGGTAACGAACATTTTACACATCAAAACTGAAATCGACTCCCGATAGGAATTTTAAACGGAACAAAATTGGAAGTGTTGATTGTAATTGCATCAACATATTAGATTTAGGCTAATTACGAATACGTCACCGTGTAATTTTAAAATTGAAATTGACGATAGGTTGCATATTAATGTGCGATGAACAAATATTTGTATTCGGATCAAACAATCCCGTTAGCTTAATTCACGCTATGATTTGCAATGCTTAAAAATTAAATAAGGTGCACAACCCTTGTTGCTTAGACCCATTGCTAACTTTCTTACATTGTCAACCTCTCTTGTGACTGAACAAAAAAATCCAAACCCCAAACGCCTGGTTTTAAAAGAATTCCATTATATTCCATTATTATTTTAACAATTTCTTTCTCTCTTCAAATTATAGACTACATTTGAATGTTCATATTATAATAATAATTAACTTTTTATTTATTTAGTAATTACAGAATGTTAGATTTTGATAAATTTTACTTTTGAAAACATAGTTCATGATAGGATCCTTGTTGTTCGTATTGATTTCTCGTTGGTTCTCTAACGTTTATAAATGTCAATTTTTTCAGAGAAGTTATTCTAATATCGTATAGATAACACCCAATGTATTATTATTTATTTGTTTTGTCTAATTTTATATTGAAAAAAAAATTGTTTGTTACTTCTTTACAATATCAACCCTATAAAAACTGAGAAACAAGACCGGGTAACCCAACACCGGAAATGAACCCGACCCGGCAGTGACTGACTGACGGCCACTTTGTTCTACTTCCAGAAGCTTAAAACATAAACCCTAATTAATTAATATACATACATACATGAATGGATGAGCAGTGAAAGTCGTATATAAATGGCAGCAATCAGGCGAACCATCTTCTTGTCCGCTTTATCTAATAATTCTTGTACATCGAAATACACCACTCAACAACTGCTGAGTAATAGTAACAGCAGGTTGATCTCGACAACCGTCCACCTGAATCAGTCATGGATGAATAAGATCAAAGGCGCCTTCACCGGTAAAAAGTCGTCAGATACAGAACAAGAGGTCAAATCACAATCATTCACTCTCCTCAGTAAGTATTGTATTGCCATCTGTTAGCTAGTTAGTTCCGATTAGGGATAAGCATTTCGTACCGAGTAACCATACCGTACAGGAAGATTCGATAAAACACTTATTTCAGAAATTTGGTATTAACTGTGGAGAGAAACATTTTAGAATGAGTACCTGGTACCATAGCGATTTGGTTCCCTATCAAAGCTTTCTGTAACGGTATTGGTATTTTTGGAACCAACACCAGGTACCCTATGGATACAGATAGCTTTGGTACGGTGTTTGGTGTTTGTATTTTTGGTACCGATACCGATCTCATCCATTGTTCCAAGTCTCCCAAATTTAGAGTCCTTTTTGCAGCATTTTCACAAAATTGACGGTTTTTTTAAGTACTTAAGAACTGTAATTAGGGATGTAAACGAACCGAACAAACACGAACAAGGCCTTGTTCATGTTCATTTTGTTATGGAAATAATATGTTCACGAACACTTATCGAACGAGATTTTATGTTCGTGTTCGTTTGTTAAGGAAATAAATGTGTTCACGAACACAAATAAAATCGGCGGAGCCTAGAGATTAAGATCGATGTATTCATCAATGTGAATACCGAGAAAGGAAATGAAAACAATGCAAAAGCAATGTGATAATATGGTTTCCTATTTTATGTTAGAGGTAATAAATTAAAGAATTTAAATTGTTTAGATAATAAATAAATGCACAAAAAACTTTCATGAACATGTACAAACGTTCATGAACACGTTATCAAACGCACAACAATTGAACGAACAAGGGCTCTGTTCATCGTTTGTTTAACTAATCGAACGGAATTCTTGTTCATGATAGTTCATTTATTAAACAAACGAACGTAAACGAACTTCCCGCCGAACGGTTCACGAACTGTTCGCTGAACTTTGGTTCGTTTACAGCCCTAACTGTAATCACAGTTGAAAATAGTAATGGTGAACTGATCTAGAAACGAGATCAGTTTAGACATTATAGATAAGTGTTGGATTAATTGATTATATGTAGAGTTTGCGGACGAGTTGAAAAATGCACGGAGATTAGGTACCTTCAAACAATACATGGTTGGGCGAAGCAGCGAAGCTACATTTGTGGATGCATTTGAGAAGCAAGAGGCTATAATTAGGGTTCTTGGAGGTTTTGATAACACTGGAGAGGTTATCCCCTATTTGATATGATAAAATGTTTTCGTTTTTTTATGTCTTGAATTCATAATATCATCTTCAATTATTATGACTGTCTGACTGATTTGAGTTTTAATATGCTAAACTGTAGAATTTACAACCTAGTCAAAAGCAAGAAACAGCTAAGTTGTGCAAGTGCACATTAGCTGATGTTGAAAATACTCTTGCAAAGTTCACTTGGGCTAAAGATGCTCAAAAGAAAATTGAAAAGTTGAAGGAAGAAGGAAAGCCAATGCCAAAGAGCTTAGCTGAGGTATTGTTTAGTTCCATTGACTATCATTTCGGTTTGACTGTCTTGTGTTTTATGTCGGTGAAACATAGCGTTTATGGATAATGGATGTTTATTCTGTGTTAAAGATGATCAACATCAACTAGACATTTATGTATGCAAATTGATGAACTTATTTTCTGATTCTAAAATGTCAACTAGATGCTTTATGTTAACAAGTTTGCGTGTTATGCATCTTAATTAAGGCTTGTTCTCTTTACTTTTTTTTTGTAGGTTCAAAAGCTAATGGGGACAACACCAATGGATGTTGCTAACTCTAGCATGGCTAAGAGTGGGCAAATAAGCAGAAATGCACTCTGCCCTTGCGGATCTAAAAAGAGATATAAGCGGTATGTTTTCGTCAGTTATCGTATTCGAATACAATGTGTTAATTTGAATGATGGCTGTAGAGAAATGATGTCCAATAGCTAATACTTATCATTTGTTTTGTTCTGAAGGTGTTGTGGTGCTTAAGGGGGCGCGTTTAAGAACAAATTGCATAATTAATCGTTTGCTGGTGTGTTTCAAATTTTGACATTTTTCATCTGTTAACAAGGTTTGAAAAATATAAGGTGATCAATCATAGCCTAGAAATGCAGCTTGGAAAATAAAGCGCGCATAATTGTTCTAAGTATTTTGTAGTGATTTTTTAAATTTATTTCCAGGAGTACTTTAGTTTCTGAAATAATCGTTCTGTGCAATGACGAAATCAAGCTTGAAACTCTGGAGATTATTCATTTTAGTTGGAACTGATAATGTTAAAAATTGCAATTTTGAACCTTAAAACATTTCTATATATGTACTCTGCTTCTGGATAAGTGATCATGTGCTGCAAAATACAGGTGAAAAAGTGCAATATACATGTGTAAAAATAGGCTAGTTGGGTATTGGCTCAAAACATATTCAAGAAACACCTTGTAAAGTTGTAAATATTACAATATTTATTGGGTTGGGTACTTGGGTCTACCTGAAATTTACATGACATTAGTTAACCTATCCATAGTAAATGCATTAAAATTTACATTATGAAGTAATAGGGGTGCACCAACCGGGTATCCTCAGGAACCGGAACTGGTTTCGGGTATGGTCAACAAAAGTCAAAACCGGGTCCGGGTAGGAACCGGTTGACTAGAGGCAATATAAATTAAGTATGTGTGAAGTAAGGATAGATTAAGCAAAAACACGAAAGATGAGCCAAGAACAACCTATGAAGCCCCAATTTGGAGAAGAAGCTCTAGTATCCTATGCTGACACCCCTGCTTACGTTCAAGGACATAAAGATGTGGCTAAAGCTATAAAACGCCCATTTATGTGTTTAATTTTTTGACTCTGTAAAACCAGTAAATTGTTGAGAACTTAGAAGATTTAACCGTTGTACTATTTATTATTATATAAATTCACTAGAATCTTTTTGAATTATAAATTTAAGATTTATTTTAAAAACCATATGGTATTGATGTCATTTTGTTTAAAGCATAAACACTAAATGCACATGTACACAAAAAAGTAACTCAGAAGAGGAGATAAATTGGAAAAGAAAACGATGGGAAAAAAGAAATTAACTGTTTTTTTTTTCTTTTCAGTTTTACCTTCTTCATTGCAGCACTATGAATATGTGCTTAGCATTGGTTTCAAATGAACATGCGTATTTGATTCAGTATTTAACTGAAAACACAGTAAACTTCATTGATGGTCCATGTGCTAAATATATGGTAAAATGGCCATTTTAAAAAATTAACACAAAAACAAGTGTTCTAATTAGATTACCAAATGTGTTACGTTGAGCAAATAGTTATGATAATATAAGAAGAAAAATAAAGAACTTTGAGCTTATTAGCGTGATCATCTCCGTAATTTACTTGAAAAATATCTATTACTTACATGGCATACCCGATTAGAGATAAGATAACGTAAATAATTTCATTTAATTACAAAACTAGTGTGCTTGTAATCAGGCTCTTGAAGATGTCACCGAATAAAATTTTTAGGGTCTTAAACTGATCGTCGAATAACTAGATGAACACACAATAAAAAAGATTATCCCAAAGTGAATTGACAAAATAACCCCACATGCACGCCACATGAAGCTGATTGAACAAAAAATTTTAACGTCACTAAAGTGACAAGATTTAGCAAACTCATAATTAAAATGACAAAGAAAATTGATATAGGGACTGAGCTGACAAATATCATATAAACTCAAGGATGAAAAAAAAAACATTTAACCCAACTTTATAAATAAGTTACAAGTCACAAACAATATTGATAACACTATATTTGATGATATAATCATGCATAGAACTTCGTAGCTAACAAACAAGTGCTTTTATGAAATAAAGAATTGGATAATATCATGGAGAATCTAGCATAGGTTGAAGAGTAACCCGTGCTACTCCTCAGCTTTTCTTTTAAATCCGTCACTAGTCATGATATCAAGAATAAGCTAAGCCAAGAATGAAAATGTTCGAAGATAACAAACAATTACTTTTATGGCATAAAGAATTAGATAACCTCAATAAAAAGCCAACCCATGAATGAAAAATGTGTATGTTAAAAGACTCATAAGGCTGCTTTCTATCATAAATGATAAAATAAAGCACACAAAGGAAGAGGGTTGCTTCATTGCTTGTTTTCATTAATTTTTTTTTTTTTAAATACTAGTTTGGTTATTTTGTTGATGGTGTTAGGTGTCATGTTGGTACACCTGGTGATGGTGGTAATGGGCCTAATGGCTACGGTTGGTTCCTTTGGTAATTAAGAAAGTTTATTTTCAAGATGAATTCTTTGAAGAATTGAATACAAAAAGTTTATGTTATAGATATATAATCGCACATCGTCTAATTGATATCTACAGTATTCAAAACAATTATGCAGATTTGTAGTAATAATGGTCCACATTATCCAATGACAACTAGAGTAAACTATAAAAGATTGATACTTTCTTTTTTGAACGATCAATAAAAAATATAGATAAAAAATGACGGGATGATGCCACAACAGTCTCGTTGGTCAAAATGGCGATATGTGTTCGTGACATGTCAACTTTTATAACAAAGAAATTTTTATGCTAATCTTCCCTCTTTTTTTATATACATTTCGTGTTTTAAATTGTTGGATTTGGGCTTCAAACCGAACTAAATCGAATCATCCATGAAAACCCGACATCATGTAACATAAAAAGTTAAAACAGATTGGAGTCTTTATTTACTGTAACCTTAAACATGATTTTTTGATAAGATATGATTAAGATAATGACTATATAAAAAGTAAACCGCAATCGAAAGAAACCAATAGATAAGTTCTCACGTTGTAAAATATCTTTTGTCTCTCATATCATATACATGTGTGTTCGTACTTTTATATTTCTATCCCCTTCGGCATGCATTATTGCATATTGACCCTTCAACTTTTAGTTACGTTTACATCTCATGAACTTTAATCAAATATGATAAAGTCGTTATCAAGTGTTTGTAATATTTTCATTTGCATAATTGCATGGAGAGTTGTATTCGAGAATCCTTGAAATCTAAGAGTCCAGGGTGAATATATAATTTTTTACATACATCTAAAAAGAACTTACTTTATATGAACAAATTTATATGTAAAAATACGTTTTTTTTTTCTTTACGTTATATCAACGTTTGGAATGACAACCTTGCGTTTTACCACCGTTTGGGTTTTACCGTGGTCATGGTACAACGCGTTAGATAAAATACTAGTTTTCTCTATGAAGCATGTTACATGCCTCTTTGTGTTATGTAAAAAATTTGTATTGGAGCCAAGTGGTCAATAGTTAATTCAAACTACAATTAATATTTTCCGTCATCCCATCCACTCACCATTTCTTATTCCTTATTCCTTCCCGAACTAATTATGCTAAATACTCCCCAAAATGCAAATTGTGTTATTCTTTTCTTTTGAAAGACACTGCAACGCATAAGTGTTTAAAGAATATGGAGTTTAAAACACAATCATGTCAAAGCGTCAAACTTAACCATGGAACACATTAATCGCCACTCAACACGGTTTGTTTACATTTATAGTGATCATTATTACATGGTCCATAACAAAGCGAACAAGTCATATTTATTTCTTTAACGAACGAAGACCTATTTTATATTAAATTAAATAAATATCTAAAATAAAAAAAAATCTTTGACAAACAAAATACGGTAATAAAAAACAATCTTTAATAAGGTTGTAGTCTACTAATACAGTAATACTGCCAGGACAAGACCAAAACCAAAAGCGAAAAGGCACAATAAACACTAGATATAAAAAAGATCGAACTTTATGTCCTAAACAATTATGTTTTACTGTACATGCAAGTCCAAGTGACATGCATAAAAAATGATCAAAACTAAATACAAAACCTCAAAAACTTATATATTCTATCCTTAGGACAGAAGAAAACTACACAAAACAGGCATAGCAAGAGACCATGTCTCTAGCAACCTAAAGAATAGAATAATAATAAAATGAACACACAACAAAGAATAACAATACAACTAAAACAAAAACATTTCACCTCTGAGATTGGATCATTTCTATTTCTGCATTTCTTGACTCGATTAAATTCTCAAATTTTTCGGCCTCCACCGCGATTTGAATGTCACTTGGTCTATAGTGTTGAACCAATGTTTTCGAAACAAAGCGTGGGATCAAAGAAGCTATAATGATCACGATTAAACAAACCCAGAATAATCCGTCGCCTGCGAGATGAAAGATTGCCCTGCAAACACAACAAAACAGTTATTTTTAGGTTATTGAGTTAGAGGTGTTTGGATATGCATTTAAAAAAACGGTTAGTTTTTTAAAAATGACCATTTGCACTTACAACTAAAGAACAAAATGTGTAATTATTACAATTCTTTTATTTTATTTTGTTTTCTTTTCTTACCTTTTCTTTTAATCTTTTAATCACTTCTACTTCATAAAGTTTTTTAACAATTATAGTTATATTTACACAATTAGTCAAACACTAAAGACACTTCGTTACTATTAGGTTCCTTATTTTTTACTTGGCATGATCTGATAACTAACCAAAGGTATTTTTAATTTTTCAAAAACAATCTTATTTTTTTTTACTGATTTGCTATAAACAAAACCACATACGCAACAATCATACAATATTTAAGGATTAAGAGACTACACATACCAGTATCCAGGCAAGATGGGGATAACATCAATGATGATAACACAAATAATGGTTGCAACAATTGAACCCCAAATTGATGCATGAATGATCCACGTCCACGTGTTTACATCCATGGCTAAGTGAAGGTTAACCAGAAACACAACCGCGAGTGTCCAGAGATCACCAATGCTTGAACCATCAATGTCGGTTTTCCAGTACGCTATTAAGGGAACAAAAAAAGCCACAATACTTTGCCACAGAGTGTCTGCTATTGTGAGCCAAAATAACTTCCCATTGTAGCTTTCTTCTTTCTGTCCAGACCCATATAGCTGAGGATACTTTAACAAAGTTGTTCTAGAAAGATCTATATCGAGAATTCCAACAACAATTGTGGGTACTGATGTGTAGATTACAGAGTATAATACACTGTTCCATTCGTTAATAGCTGTTGATAGAGTGAAGGCGGTATACAGTGCATACCTGGATAGAATATCAGAAACATGTAAAGATTAAAAACAATGACTTTATTTATATGGGTCAACATGACCTGACCCATTTTCAGTAGAACCTGTTACAACCCATTATTCAGCTGATCCCACTTAAAGAAGGCTATTTCGGCCAATTTACTTAGCAGAGGGGTCGATATTAGTTGTGTTTGATTTTAAATGGTTAAACTATAAAGATTATAAAAGGATGACTTTTTATATAGCTGAATTTGGAAAAAGTTGTTATGGATCAACAAGACCTGACACGTTTTGAGCAGAACCTGTTTCAGCCCATTACAAAGCCCACTTAAAGAAGACAGTTACCATCTATTTACTTAAGAATGGGTCTATATAGGTTGTGTTTGATTTTAAACGGGTCAAAATGGGTAATTCAAAAATATTTTTAACCAAAAGGGGAATGGATAAATTTATGAAAGTTGCTACAGTCTATTGTTAATACATGCAAACTCCTAAAAGTTAAGACTTACGTTATAATTGTAATAATAATGTTTTCTAACTACAATAACTGATTTTTCATTTAGTAAAAAAAATTTAAGAAATGAGCAGCCCACTTTGACCCAACCTGTACTTAAAAGACCACAATTTATCTACAGTTGATATTCATAGTAAAAAATCAAAAGAATGAGAATCAAAAGATAAATTTGTCATTTTTACCAGAATAAAACAAGGACGAAGACTGCATTCCTATAAAAATTGTAGAGTATCATGTAGCCCATTCTTTGGTAATTCCAATGTCCATGAACCAACAAAAGAGGAACCAGAAACCGAAACTGGGCCATAGCAAAATCAGAAGCCATGACAGCTTGGCGACCCTCTTGGCCACTGATGCCAATTCCAACATCAGCCTTTTGGATCATTGAAACATCATTAGCACCTGAAACACAAATCTTTTTCAATAACAATTGCTACTTTATGAAAAAAATAGTCTAAATTTACCACATTCTTATAAAGTGTATTTAGACCTAGTTATAAACCTACCATCGCCTATTGCAAGAGTTAAGTCATTTGTTCTGTTCTTTATCAGCATGACGATTCCAGCTTTTTGCAGAGGCGCCACTCGACAACATAGTACCACAGCACATTTACTGGCTAACTCGAATAACTGAAAATAAAATACTTAGGAAATTAAGAATATACAAAAAGGATACATAATTTTGAGCCATTTACTTATGAATGGTTTAATCCAGTTATGTGTTATCTTAGACAGGTCAAATGAATAACTTTAAGAAGATTAGTTAAACGTGAAACACGTTGAAAGTCACTCAAATGCACTTTTAAAGCATAAAATCTCCCTACCTCATTTTATTAAAAAAGTTGAAATCTTGATATCTTATTGAAATGATACAACTTTTATAGCTTTGACGAGAAGTGTATACCCTTTGCCCTTTTATTAAAAAAAATAACTTATGAAAATAATATATTTATCATATTTGATACACTAAATGATTATAAAAAAAAATTTGGAGATAGGGTTTCGGGTAAAATTACCCATGTGAAAAAAAAATACAATTTTATTGAAACAATATAGCTTTTGTATCATATTTTACGCACTAAGCGGTTACCAACAAAAATACTTTTCTGGAGAAACAGTGTGCCGGGTCAGACTTAACCTTTCTGACTCGTAACAGTTTCACCTGTTAGTCTTGCCGCCCGACCCGTAGTCAAACTCAAACCAGAGTAAACTTGAGGTTTCAAAATTACTCACCTGCTTTTCAAGTTCAGAATCAAGAATATATACAAGACTCGTCCCATCAATGATCAAGGCAAGCAACCTTGCATTTTCTCCAGAAGTCAAAGCTTTTCGAGACAAAATCAATGCATCTTCCAAACTCCTTCTACACGATTCTGTAGAATTGTTGTTTATTATAATCTGAGTCATGTTGCTGGTCAACAGCTTTGAAGAATACCCAATTGAAATTGCAGTTTCTTGCTTATCACCAGTCAAAACCCAAACTTTAATATTCGCCATTCTTAAAGATTCAATTGCTTCTGGTACACCTTGTTGCAGTTTATCTTCAATCCCAGAAGCTCCCAATATGCGAAGATCGGTCTCTAAGTTTATGGCAACTTTTCTAAGTAAACGGGCCCGGCCCATTAAGGCATTGGTTGCAGCTTCATAAGAAGCCCGCCATTGCTCAAATTCATGAGGAGTTAAATCCCTCATTCCAATTACAAGTGTCCTTAAACCAACAGAAGAGAATGCATGTAGATGGCCCTCGGTTGCAGTTACCACTTCTGTGTTTCTTGATTTGTCAATAACATTAAACATGGTTGTGTCGGCTCCTTTAACAAACACTTTTACCATGCTGTCCGGACATCCTAAGATAACAGACATCCGTTTTCGGTCACTGTCGAATTCGTGCATTCCAAGAACATTAAACCTGTGTTGTCATGGTCCAAGTATGTCAATTAGATTAAAAGTAGATATAATGATGACAAGATTTATTTAAGGATACTATTATTCAACATTTTATTGGTGTTGTTTTGAACTTTTGATAAAATAGGTTACTAAATCTTTTTGCAAACCATAATAGGATTATACAGCGTCAAACTTTCTTCCACAACTATATCCTTATTAGTTTTGGAAGTGAGTTTTTATACTTATTTTGTGATATTGAATAATCAAAGTCACACAATCAGTTGTAAAAGATTCAGCTGTAAAAGATACCTTTGTCTATCTCCAAGAATATCAATAACAATGTGGCCAGATGTTCTTTCAATAAGCATAAAACCATAAGCAGCAGCGGCATAAACAAGTGCCTGTTCATCTGGAGATTCGCCTTGATAATCTATCAATTTTTCACCAGAATTTGATGTATCCACCAAAATTGGTACAATTGTGTTGCAAGAAGCCAATGCAAGAAAGAAATCATATATCTTTTTGCTAATTGTTGGGTCATCTCCAGTTCTTAATAACCGAACCAGCTCCATGTCCACTTGTACCTTCATTTTCGGCCTCAAAATCAACCCGCCCACTGCAAAAAGAACACATATATCATCAAGATTAATCAGTTTTCACTACAAACAACTAACTATTAACAAACTGTTTTAAAAGTGAAGAAGTTAAAGAACACACCTTTAGCATAATATCCACCTTGTTCTCCATAAAACTCTGTTTTCTCCCCATTGTAATTAACACCAGAAATGCTTGCATACTGAAACTCCATCTTGTTTTCAGTTAAAGTACCCGTTTTATCAGAGAAAACATACTTTATCTGCCCTAAATCCTCATTCACATTCAAGGCCCGACACTGCAACCTTGACTCGGTTGACTCATGATACATATTATCATCCCTGATCATGAAGTAAGCTTGACCAAGTCGCACGAGCTCCATTGATATATACAAAGCAATCGGTATCATGATCTGGAACACAATAACCGACATGAGAAACGTGAACAAAATCTCAAATCCCCACCCGTAATACTTGTAATTATCAACATCTTCACCCGAGTAATCTTTCCTTCTATAAAACGGCATGATATCAAGCTCGTCTCTATGTCGCCTTAACCAAATACCCGCAAGAAGTGACACAATTGAACATAATCCCACTAGAAAAAGAGATAAAAAGATTATCTCTTTATTCATCCGGGCCTCAAGATGACTCCTTTTCGACTGTGCACCAGAGTTATTAAGCATAACTTTGGTTTCCATACCGGTATACACTACAACTCCAATCGCCCAGCTCGTGTTCTTGAGCACACACCCACGAAGAACAATATTTGACGGCCCGAGCGACACCTGCTTCTGATTAACATCCATTGTCCCCAAAAACCCATATATGTTTCGGTTGGGCTTTTCACACTTAATAGTCCCACTAATTGATTCAATCTCTTGCATTCCCAACGTCTCCTGTTTCGCATACCGAGTTTTAAGATTCGACTCACCATCCAAATTAATAGTTTGAATGTAAGCAACACCAGTCGGATCACTAGTCGAAAGAAGAACAATATCACAAGGAATTGTTTCATCTGCAGATAATTTAATGATCTCACCTACTTGTATATCCTTCCATTTCTTTAACTCAAATGTGCTGTTCACCAAAACAGACGACAACCGATTGTTTTCAATTCTATCCGACCGGTGTCGCCTCCAGTCTTCATACCCGTCTTTAACCGCAGTAACCAACAGCACCAAAGACAAAGGTAATATCGAAGCGAATCTCCCAAAGACTGCAAGCTGTGGGAGCTGATTCAAAATAGCTATTATCAAAAAATACACATAAGCAACCCTATGAAACTGCTCGAATAGGTTCCGAGGCAAGAAAGTTAAAACCGAATACTTATTCGTAATAACCGAATTACCCGAAAACTCAAACGACTCGTTCGACTTCAGCGGGTGGTTAATATAAACCAACCTTGCATCCTCATCTCTGATATCTCTTCTGGACATGGACATGGACATAGACATAGACATACTACTGGTGGACCCTCCTTTTCTCGATCCGTACCGAGCCTTTGATCCAAGTTCAATAACCTCAACTTCCTTGATTGAGCCTGCACGCCAAGTGTTCGACGAAATGCTCGAGTCGTCTTTCGGCTTGTGCGGGTGGAGATCAACGCTCCTGGACTCATCTGAATCCATTCTTGTTACGGTAGAACAACTATATACACAAATCGAAGATTACTAAAACAAGGGTTTTAGAGATCAAAATGTAAGATTTAGATAGGAGTTAAATGAAATGAATGAATTGATGAATGAATGTATGATATGATGGGATTGAGAGTGGTTTTGTAAAGTCAAAGATGGGATATTAGAGAGAAGACGGCTATGAGATTGGAATTGAAATGTATGTGAATGATAATAATAATAATAATTAAGGTGTAGTAGGTGTTCTGGAAGGGAGGAGGAAGAAGTCATGTTAAGGCCACGAGGAAGAATTGTTTATTCAAACAGAGGGTTTTGGAGGTTTGATTATTGTTAAGGGGTCTGAAACACATGAGTCACAGGTGGCCAAACTTGACTTTGAACTGGCTCATGGAAATGGAATCTTCTGTTGACTGGCTTCCTACTTTTCCTTGCCTTCGGGAAACACCGTCTCTAGACCAATGTTTACGTTTACGAAAACAAAAGGTTTGGCCAAAGGGGCTTCCTTCCACCGTCTTCGAGAATTTTGATATTTTAGATGAGTTGAAGACCCAGACGAGTAATCAAATGTATAAGCTAATTTTTTAAGCGATACAAATACAATGATAGCTAACTACAAAGATCATTCCCGTCATTTCCAATGCGGTTTAACGGTAGGGAGTTTGGGTTTCTCAATGGAGGCCTAAGTTCAATTCTCACTTACAACACTTTGAGGTACATGTGCTCAATGAAGGAAGACTGAGATCTTTTTGATCTCCAGTTCGATCCTGAGGGCATCCGGGTGGGTATTCGGGCGGGTGGGTTTTCCCCTGAACAGGAGATAAATTGGAGGCGCTTAAGGGCTCCGTGCGGCTGGGTTGGGTCAGCTAGCGGTGGCCTTTAGCCATTGGGTCACCCCGTATAAAGTACATAGACTTTCTATGTTTGTTGGTTGTTCAAAAAAAAACTAAGAGCATTCTCATCCAACCCTCTATTTTATGTGATGGGTGTTTTTATAATTTAGAGAGTGATTTAGGGTGTTGTGGGTGAAGATTTTTTTTATTTTAGTAAACCCAATGATTTTTCTGTATATTTGAAAAATTATTATTCACCCCTATAATTTTTTAATATTTTTTTAAAGTGGTTGTGAGTGAGCAAAAGAGAAAAAATAATGATAAAGGTATAAAAACATATTATTTAATTGAAATGGAGAGATAAAGTGTAGTGCGTTTTAATGTAATTTTTGGTTTAGAGATAAGGGTGGGATGAGATTATGAGAATGCTATGACCGATGATTCGTGAAGCTCTCATAGCATTCTTGATGGCAAATTGTTTGATCACCTCTTTACAGTTTATATTATCCAAATATCCGATTGTTCGATCGAACAACGAAACAGCCATACAATAATATAATTAAATAGTAAAAGCTTTAAATCATACATTGGTGAGTCACTGAGTGGCTGTTGTGGTGGCCAATAGTCTGTTCATTTGCGCCGGCGGTGATGAACTGCTGGAAATGTTAGTGATCGGTGCCTAGTGGTAGAGAACTGAAGGAGGATTGGAACTTGAAGGGGGAACGTGAATGATAAAACGTTGCCACATGCCTTATTTTGTTCGACGTTTTATTTTCTTTTTTTTAGCTGATTATTATTTTTTTTATTATTGATTTTGTAGTTTTGGTTTGAGGCCAATAACCTAAATTATATCCAATGGATTATGAAAAAAAAAATTTGGGTCACACGATTTTAGGAGGAATCAAAATCCAATTATAATACATAAAATACATTTTTATTAAAAACATATATAATTTTTGGCCTTCGAAAAATAATCTCTGTTGAAAGTGCAACTGGAAACATAAAAGTTTTCACGGGTGCTCATTTTTTTGTAAAACTCGATTCTGATGATTTGTACATTGGCATTGATTCCGTGAAAATTCGCATTTCAAAATGTTGATAAAAATAAATATAATGATAAATTTGGAATTGTACAAAACATCATATTTTAAAGGTTGTAAGAGAAAAAAAAGAAACAAGACTTTGAAGCTGCTTAGAAGACTTGTACGATCTTGTTTTGATGACTCGTACATTTTCACAAAAACTCGATTTGATTGTAATTTATAAAGGAATGTAGATTTAATTAAGTACGACGTAGTGATATAACCGGACCTTTGTAATATATCATGTTATAAAGGTTATAAAAGAAATATAAATAATGTACAAATCTAAAAGTAAATATTAAAATATTAAATAAACTAAAACACTAAATAATTAAGGGAAAAAAAACAAACAACATGAGAAGGGGTCGGGATCGAACCCGCAAGGGTGAAAGAGTGTGCTATAGAGCAACCTTTTTTTTCGAACTATAACTTTTATAAACACTACCGAAAAAACAACCATCAAACACCCTCTCCAAAACAGAGAGAGGCCAAACACATCAAAATTACATCAAATTAAAAGAACATCAATCTAACCATAAGATCGTTATAAATTTTTATCTATACTTGAACCAAAGAATCCACACGATTATATTTCTCCAATAATGTCTTCAATCTTAATATCTTTACCTCAAAACATGTTCTCGTTCCTGGCCTTCCAAATACCCCAACAGGTTATAACCACGATCCCTTGAAAAACCTCTTTGTTGACTTTCTACAATCCCACTTGATCATTAAACGTAAGTAAATCTAACTTGTAAAAAAAGAGCAACCTATGTAGCGCCTTGCTTATTAAAACAAACTTACAAAAATATAATAAAATAACATTGTTACACTGTTTATACCAATAATCTAGATAAATAGCATACATAATATGATGGATGACTAATCACGTGAAAATGTTAATATGAGTGATCTGACAAGCTAGTTGAAAGGGGTGCAACAACTAATACGAGAATGGCCGGGTAAGTTTAGCACAATAAAGAAAATAATAATTTGTTTATTAAACATGACCAAATAATCAATCCGTTTGATTTATTTGGAACCATTAGATTACATGCGTTCTAAAATGTATTCTTAAAGCTAAGGTCCGTCATAGGGCTCGTTACCTCTATTGCTTGCGCAATAACACATTTATTACATTCATTAACAGTTTAACACCAGTAGGCTTGAAGCCCTTTGGTTATATTAGTTTCAGTGAGTATACGTGTAGCAAATAATTTAATAATTATATAAATAAAAGAAAATATGAAACATATAGTAAATGAATGAACATATAAAACTCAATTTGTAACGTTATTAAGTTCTTGACTGTGTTATTGAAAGGTAAATGATTTAATTATTTTAAATAAATAAAGTTTTTATTTGAATATGGATCAAACCAAAAGACCCCTTAATTGTTAATGGAGAAAGTAAGTGTCCTTCCATCGACATCCAAAAAAGCAAAATATAAAGTATGAAATTAAAATAAATAAATAAGCATGCAGTAATTAATTAGTAAAAAGACGTTGAAAAAATTATTAAAAAAAAGATTTTTGAAAAACCCGTCAAACGAATGGTTTGTGTTTAAACCAATGTCCCAAAAGTCATTCGGCGACCGACTGGAGAGTTGCGTATACTCGAAGAATTCGGGTCGGAGAGTTCTCAGACATATTAAATATATAGAAAATTAATTTTTGGATATTGTAGATATGCCAAATATCATAAATGTACTAATATTTATAACAAAATATGTGATTATCAATATAAATAAGAGAATTACATGTTTAAATAATAAATTATTCTAAAAATTGCTAATCATTAATTAAAAAAAAATATATATGTTTGTTTTTTAAATTTATAGAAATACGCATTATGTTTATTTTTTAAAGTCAAAATAAGCTCAATTTCACCGACTAGATGTGATTTTGGCTGAGGTTGACCACGTTTGATCGATTCTTAATAATTAGACGGAATTAAAAAAACTCGTATCGTCGACATACTTTGTAGTGACCATTAAGGGAGTACTCGGTCTTGTAAACCTACTTTTATAACATTGGTTTCAACCAATCTAACAAATAGCCGACTGGTACAAATAAAGACAGTTCAAATTAGTTAAGTGGACTGGTCATGTAGCTTGTTTTGGATATGATTGATTCCTTGTAAAAACAATGTTATATCGTGATTAAGTGATTCTAAAAATAATGGAAAATTGACAGTGATGGATACATTTATAGTGATGGATACTTGTACTGAAAATAACGTTATATGACATCCCCTAATAATTATGAGATATTTTAAATACATACACTAAATTTTTTATGTACCTTTTAACTGTTATTTCCCTTTGTCGGACCACGAGGACGTCTAACGTTCGGATCAAGGTCTAAGAAATTTTCATTATGGAAAATAGCTACAATTTCTGATCACAAAGAGCAAGTGAAAATAATTAAAGACGTAATATCACTAGATAAAGGCTTTGAAACGTATGAAGGCAAGGTGACAATGACCAGGGCATGTGGCAGGAGTTAACTAGGACGGTAGAAACTAAGGGGCTGTTTGGTGAATGCTGAATCATTAAGTACTGAACCAGTAAGAGGTCTGAATGATTAAGAGGGTCTGCGCCAGTAAGTGCTAAACCAGTAAGTGTGTTTGGTTGGACCTCTGAATGATTGCGCAGAATGACTATCTTACCCTTAGAACTATTTCATGTTGAATGAAATATATGTTAGTCAGAGCTCTTAATAATTAAATTGAATAACCAAACGTACATACTAACCAACCAAAATACATCTTAAAACAAACTTTTATTATAACCAACCAAAATACATTTTAACCAAAATTTTATTTATCATTAAAATAAAAAAAAAGTCAAACATAAAAAACTAAAATTGGTTTTAAACCACACATCAATCGTTAATCGTCAATTCTATCTATATCTAAATTGTGAGGCTTGAGCTATATCTAGATCCATGTTTCCAATCGTCAATTAACGAACTTCGACTATGCAACAATTGAGTATCCAAGAGCGAGCCCGATCTTTTAACTATAAAAAAAAGTGAAACATAAAAAACTAAAATTAGTTTTATAAACCACACATCAATTTAATCACCAAGTAAATTTACCCTCACAATAATATAAGATGCTGAAATAAGGCCAATAACTGTAGCCAAAAAGAACATGTGGAATGGTATATGACTATATGTACAAGTGGGAATGGTAAGGCTGTAGTTACAGTTCACCAATTTCCAATTTGTCACCTGCTTTGCAATATGAAAATACACATCAAAGGTGAGTATATAAACAACAAAACTGAAGCTAATGTTGTTAAATTGAAAATTTATGATTACATACATACCTCTACTTATATGCATTCCAACTTAAACATGTGCAGTGGACTATCTAAAATAAATAAATCAAAAACATACATATGAGAAAACTACAAATAATACTTGAAACGAACACACATGTTTATCAATAATCGTTTAGTTGATGTCAAGATTTAAAATTTGATAAAGTCACGTGAGCAGAATGAAAATATTGCTAACTTATTGATGACTTCTTTGTTGAATTGGGTCCAAATTAGTCACACACTAAAACTACTAAAGAAGATACAATCTCGGCTTGTTTAAACAGGCGATTTTCATATCATGTATGTGTATAATAAAGAGCAGATCCATTACTTTATGGTTATATCAGTACACAATCATCAAGCTCATTTCAAAGAATGTAAACATACTAACCTTGTGCAAACAGAACACTTCTCATAGCTGACTAAAAGATCATATAAACTGTTGGACTCACAAAAGCAATAACAAGATTTTCATTTGGCAAAGTAACAAGTAAGGGCATACTTCCTATAGCATATTTATAATCACAAGTGAAATGAGATTAAATTAGGATGAAACCATATAATTCATATTGAATATTTCTTTATTTAACAAGCACCGAACAATTCAATATTCCAAAATTCACATCAAATGAAAAAAAAACCCCAAAATAATTTATATTCAATAGATCAATTAAATAAAATTAGTTTTCGATTAAATCTGAATAAACTAGAGAGATGTTAATGTAATAGCATGATGACCAGCACACGCTAATGGTCTACAAACACTATCTTTATTTGAAGCTTACCAAGGTTGTTTATACAAACAAACAAAAAAAATATGTCTATTATACATAAATATTGAAACCATACCCAAACCCAAGAGGTCAGAAAAAAACATAAATCAACGAGGGTAGGGATTGAAATCGTATCTTTTATGGAGTCGAATGGGCTGAAATTGAGACCTGGTCTGGCGTCGAAGGGATGTCATCGAACTGCTTTTTTGCATCGACCTTCTGCAGTGTGTTCAAAGGGGCAGAGATAATGAAGGGGATGTAATTGCGTCAAAGTGAGAAGGATAAGATGCAGGGCAATTAGGTCTTGCTCAGCGTTGTTCTGAATCTGAATGGGTAACTTCAGACCTACCCTCTTATTGAACCAAACACTCCAGCGATTCATACATAGATATCTGAATGGTCCCATTAAGACCTCAAACAAACACCCCCTAAAACTACGATGATACGATGTTCGATTGCATCATTGACAAAGGAAAAAACGACTTAAGAGACCATAGTGAATAGAAAAAACAAAGAATAATTATTAACAATCAGGGATTTCTCTATTGAATAGTAACAAATTTTGAAGGTTGTTCCAATCAGGTCACTGATATAAACTTTTGTTTCAATTAGGTTATTGAACTTTCATTTTTGTTTCAATCCTAGATATTTTACCTGGATAACAGGTAATCTAGGTTTTTTTAATTTTCAATGTTTTTACTTTGCATAACAACGAAAATTAGTAAATATGCGAAATATAATTTTAAAATTCCGAAAATATGCAAAAAAAAGTTTGGAAAATTGCAATAAATTGCAAAGATTGTAAAAAAAATAAAAAAAAATGTTCAAAACGGGTCGAAACGGGTTAGGATCAACAGATTCTGGTTAGAACGGATCAAGGTCGGAACGGGTCAAAACAGATTTCGGGTCTGTTTTTTTTACCAATGAATCAGCGCGTTGTCAACACGTTACAGCTCGTTTTAACAACAAAAGCCCGTTTAAGCGATTTTTTCAGTACGTTTCAGCACTTAACAGCTCGTTTAAGAGATTTTTCAGCTCGTTTCAGAACCTAACAGCTCGTTTAAGCGATTTTTCAGCTCGTTCCATCACCTAACAGCTCGTTTAAGCGATTTTTCAGCTCGTTTCAGCACCTAATAGCTCGTTTAAGCGATTTTTCAGCTCGTTTCAGCACCTAACAGCTCGTTTAAGCAATTTTTCAGCTCGTTTCAGCACCTAACAGCTCGTTTAAGCAATTTTTCAGCTTGTTTCAGCACCTAACAGCTCGTTTAAGCAATTTTTCCGCTCGTTTCAGCACCTAACAGCTCGTTTCAGCACCTAACAGCTCGTTTAGGCGATTTTTCAGATCGTTTCAGCACCTAACAGCTCGTTTCAACGATTTTTCAGCTCGTTTCAGCATCTAATAGCCTGCTTAAGCGATTTTTCAGCTCGTTTAAGTATTTTTCAGCTCGTTTCAGCACCTAACAGCTCGTTTCGGGTCGGAACGAACTGAAAATCGCTTAAACGAGCTGTTAGATGCTGAAACGAACTGAAAAATTGCTTAAATGAGCTGTTAGGTGCTGAGACGAACTGAAAAATCGCTTAAACGAGCTGTTAGGTGATGAAACGAGCTGAACAATCGCTTAAACGAGCTGTTAGGCGCTGAAACGAAATGAAAAATCGCTTAAATGAGCTGTTAGGTGCTGAAACAAGCTACAAAATCGCTTAAACGAGATGTTAGGTGATGAAACGAGCTGAAAAGTCGCTTAAACGAGCAGTTAGGTGCTGAAACGAGCTGAAAAATTTCTTAAACGAGCTGTTGAGTGCTGAAACGAACTGAAAATATCGCTTAAACGAGCTTTTGCTGTTAAAACGAGCTGTAACGTGTTAAAAACGCGCTGATTTGTTGGTCCAAAAAAAAGCTGACCCGAAACCCGTTTTGATCAGTTCCGATCTTGACCCGTTCTAACCCGAACATGTTGACCCTAATCCGTTCCGACCCGTTTTGAACATTTTTTATTTATTTTTTTCATTTTTTGCAATTTATTGCAATTTTCCGAACTTTTTTTTGCAAATTTTTGGAATTTTAAAAATATATTTCGCATTTTTACTAATTTTCGTTATTATGCAAAGAAAAAGCATTGAAAAATTAAAAAAAAACCTAGATTACATGTTATCTAGGTAAAATATCTAGGATTGGAACAAAAATGAAAGTTCAATGACTTGATTGAAACAAAAGTTTTTATCAGTGACCTGATTGGAAAAACTTTCAGAGTTTGTTACTATTCTAAGAATTATATCTAATAGAGTATAAAACAATCGGTTAATATTAAAATAATACTATTTATATATGACAAATTAGGAAAAAAATTATTAAATAATTAGCTTCTGTTGGCGTAGGGTAAAACTTACTACCATAATATTTTCTATATCTTTTATTTTCCTATTGGTTATTATTTGTATAAACACCAAGTAATCGTTTTTAATTAGTATTTAGGAGTGATGTTACGTTTTGGTTATCTAATATTTAATTACTAATTAAATGGCTCTTGTCTAGTGATGTGTGTAAAATGTCGTATTCTCGTAAAATTGAAGGTTCAAAGACTTTTGAGACTTACATTAAATATGTGTATAGGCTTACGAGTAGGTTTAAAAGGTGTCTATTAACTGTTATGGACAAACCAAATAATTAGTTTGAATGGGTAACTTAGTGATAGTTTTGAACTTTGATTTAGCTTATTTACCTCGCATCTTTTATATAACTATGAACATGATTTTTGAAATATGAGAACTTTGTAGATCATAACCGTATTTAATTTTGTAACAACTAATCATTTATGTCTCAATAGTCACTTCAATACACAATATCAAACACCTAGGAAGATCATTTGTAATTGTGACAACTTATTACATGATATGATATGGCATAAAATTTTGTGGGTTAGGTTTCGAGTTAAATGAGCTCAAGTGATTAACGGGTTGGCACGTTAAAGGTTTTTGTGGATTATAATTTTTTATAACTTTTATTTCATAAAAAATAAATAATTTCTTTTCCATAAACACAAGAAATTGTTGATCATTCACTGTGTCGTTAGAAAAACTAGAATAACAGCATAGTACTAAGAAGGAAACGGATATGCCACCTAAATGACCATCACACTTGCACGATTAAAACCAAAACACAAAACAGAACCGACAATGCCAAATTAATGACTGAATAGTGACAACATGACACCAGCCAAACGATACAAATTCGAATTCTGTTTCTCAAACTTTATTCAAATTATGTTTTAAGATTTTAAATTCGCATAATTGAATAACCCAAATCCCGATGAACTTTGGACTTTTAATATGTCATTTAGAAAATCATTAGCTTTAAACATGTTTTAAACTTTAAAGTCTTCTAAACAAACTCATCAAAAATTCAAATGTAAGTAACTTGAAACCACATAACCTTATTACAACCTTTGTAGGAATTTGTTGTTCCTTGTCAATAAAGATGGTAAACAAGGATCCAAATGTATCCACCTAACCATGATAGTAGTCTTCACAATTTACAAATGTCAAAGAAAGACAACAAGAATTGGATTTTTTTTGTTCGTAGTGTTTTTCAAAGGTTATTAATTAGTCCGTAATACAAATTTTAACATCAATCCGGTTTCCATCATCCATCTTGGATGCTTACGATCTTTCTCACCAAAATACCACCAAGAACCGATTTTTGGCACCCAATCAAACTCTCGGGTTTCTTCCTGAAACACCCACCCAAAACCAACCTTTTCTTTTTCTCTTGAGTCTTTGAGTTTTTCACTCAACTCAAGCATGGGACCATCTCTCAACCTTTTGCAACACAAGTACAGCCTTGGAACCACCAAACAAGACAACAAGAGTGGACCCATTAAACGATTTCCGGCCACAATAGGGAATATGAGTGTAGTTTAACCGCCTAGGTTTACATATAAAGTCACTATATAAAACAACTAGGTAATCCCGTGTACGACACGGGTGAAAATATATAAATCATGTAACAACAACACATCATATCAAACTGGAAAACATAATGGCATATATACTTGAGAAGACAAAAACATGATATATAGTTGTTAATAATACTTTTAAGAAATAAAAACTTTATTAAACGTAAGTTTCAACCAAAATAACATTCGTTCTACAATTATTATATAGATAATAAAAACTTCAAAATGAGAATGTCATAAACAACTAAATAACATTCGTTTTACAATCATTAGATAGATAATAAAAACTTCAAAATGAAAATTTCATAAACAACTAAATAGTTCCTTATAAACCACATTTATAGTTTTATTTGTAACTTTACCCTCCTTATCTAATATAAGCATTTTAACACCGTCTCTACTCTTCACTCGGGATAAAGCTACATATAGTTGACCATGTGTAAACATTGATTCTCGCATGTATATGCCAACTCTTGCTAGTGATCGGCCTTGACTTTTTTTAATGGTCATTGTAAAACAAACTGCAACCGGAAACTGTCTTCGTTTCAATTTGAATGGCAATTTCTTATCTGAAGGAGTTAAACCACTACAAGTTATATAAGTGCGATGACCAATTTTAGTACCTGAAATTATCTTTACTTCGATAAAACGCCTCCCCAATTGAATAACTTGTAATCGAGTTCCGTTGCATTAACCATTTTTCTTATCAATATTCCTTAGTAACATTATTGGCACACCAACTTTTAGAACCAATCTATGATTAGGCATACCAGACAATTTTAAACCATTTAAAAAGTCTGATGAGTGTAATGTTGGATCAAAACCAGGACCAACACTATCAGAGTTATCTACACTATCAGAGTTCAACTTCTCCCGGAAATAAAGTTAAAAATCTGTCATTAATGTTTTGGACATCCTCATTTAAAGGTGCAAGTATGACCCTTTCTTGAAAATATGAAATATTATTAAAATTATCAAATAATGCTGGATATACAAAATCAATCAGATCAGAAATAGGATCGGATGAATCACCAATCAAAAGATGTGTGGTTTATTTTAAGAGACTCAATTACCTTAGCCTCTGGTTCAAGAGACAATGAGTTATGAATATAAGATACAATGTATCATATAAAATCAATATGTATCACATGACTATTATCGTTTGAATGGTACAAAGCAAAAAACTGATCCTCTGGTTCATGTTGAAATAAATGGTCATAGATCTGATGTGGAAGAACCTGAATTTCAAATAATCAATAGTTGTAAATGTAACGTCTATGTAGCACATAAAATTATTGAATGAATATATGTGAATAGGATTAACATGTTATACTTTTGCATTTGTGAAGGATCATAAAATACAAGAACCGCGGGTACGTCCTTTATCAGTATCTGTTGATCAAAACATTGAGAATAACTTGTTACAACATATACACCAACTTGAAATAGGCAAATCAGGAAAACATTTTTTTAAACAATTAAGGGAACATAGATTGTTAATCTCTATCAAACCTCATTACAAATACTGTACTTTACATACACCATTTTCTATCTATTATTAATTTCATATACTGACATAGATTACACAATAAACTCAGAATCTAGGTGTACATTACCGTTTACTGTAGCCATAGCCTTTCAAGTAGAATGCGTAATGAGGTTTGATAGAGACTCAATAATGGTGATTAATGTATATGTTTAGTTAAAAAAACAAAGAACATTCCCATTTTTATTTTTAAATGCCATATAAATTTACATAGTGTTTTTAAAACATGTTGATGTCGATTTTTGACACACAAATAACATTGTCGGTACTGGTATCCGCTAGTTTACAGTTGGAAGGAAAAACGGTTAAAAAGAGTAGAAAAATCTATGAATCGTTTGTAAATTTGTCGTTTGGTTACGTCGGGTTTGAACACAAGGGAAGCACGCGCCAAGCACCATACGTTTGGGTTGGTTTGACGCGCCTAACTGTTTAGTATTTACTATTAAAATATTTGTCTATGCTACATTATAATACATATAGGCAACATTTCACATTCCTATACTCTCTCTCTTAAGACGCCTGAACATTTATGAGGGCTATCCACCGGCGACTTCATTACTTGGGTTTTCGGCGACTTCAATTCACTCTGACGACTTCATTCATTGCCATTAACAATCTTCATCCGTTACAACCCATCCTTCATTTAAAGAATTGAATCTGATGAATCTTTCTCTATACCCCTAAAATAGTGTTCGAATTCATTCCATAACCCTAACTAAGGGGAGACCCCATTAAAATAAATGGGGGAGTTCTCCGGCGACCTTTCAATTCATTATCATCGACGACGTCATGAGCCAATTGAACGGTTATGTAGTTAGATTTGTGAGCCACATTTAATTAGGGTTATTACTCTCCAATTGAATAGTTATCGAAACCGTTTTAATTACTCTCCATTTAAACCCTACAATAAAGAGTTATAATCAACCATCGAAACCCCTGTAATAACTTTGCAATCAAACACTGAAATCAATGGCCGTCGGTTATCCTTGGGGGTATAACTATGGCCGTTTGCTGTTTCCAATTGGTTCTGTCACCACAACTGCAAAAAACTGGTAACCATACTTTGTTATATATATCATTTGGTTGATCGATTCGACCTATTTTTCAAATTGAACGTTAGTTCGGATGTTAATAATAGTTGGAATGTATGATCGAGGTTGAAGATTATTGTTTATATACTATCATGAACCAATCAGTTATTCAATTCATATTATAAGTTGAAGATTATTGTTTGTTTTAAGTCCTGTGTGGATTGCTAACTGATTTTGATCTTATTCGGTGAACCTAGGGCTAACTTTGTATTTTTTTTATCTGCATTAGCATGCATACAAGAAATACAATGCAAATTTCACATATATAGGTCACATGGAATTGCTAACTGATTGCTCAATAGCATTTATCATCCATCTTCTGAAATAAAAGTTTCCATTTGCTAGAGATTATATTACTTTATATATTGATCAACACGAATGAAGTTTTATCTTTCCTCTTACAATCCATCTAGTAGCAAATTGTACCGGTGATTGGAACTTTCTCTGACCAAGATAACATCATCCGCTATTATGCTTGTGAAGCTTTGTACAACATTGCAAAGGTAAGAATGAATTCTGATATCATCAAGTAGTTATAGTGTATAAACAATACTTTTTGGATTTACAGGTTGTGAGAGGAGACTTCATCATCTTCTTCAATCAGATAAATGATGCATTATGTTAGCTTTCGGCTGACTCGAATCGCAATGCACACCATGTAGCTCGTATTTTAGGAATCGGTGTTCTAATATGCATGCAAATAGACTGAGCCTAAACCAAACACTAAGGCAGAGCGCGATGGCCAAGGTAAACCTCCAAGCTTGGTGGTTTAAATTCGGTATGCCTCTATTTCAAATTTAGTTACAATTAATAATTCTGACAGATGCTTGTAATGACCTTTGGGCAATTGAGTTGGCCTGAATTTTGGTTCTTATGGGATCTTGTAATTGGTCAACACCGAAAGTTTTTTATATGATATTGTTTTTTGGTATGTGTTTAATGGACAAGAGTAGTATTAGCACTCTTTATGTACAAAGGTTAGGTTTTTTTTGTTGGTTTCTTTTTTCTTTCTTTCTAATTCAATGTTAAAATGTTAAAAAAGAAACGGGAACATGTCAAAGGGGGTCTAACAGGGTGGAAGTTGTCCAAAGTGTATCAAAAAATATGATTTCTTTTATCATATTTGTATTATAAATGAAACAGTGCAACTTTTGTAATATGCATCCTGTTGTAAATTATTGGACGATGTTGTGAATTATTGGATGACATATTTGTCAAAGTCTTTGGCCACATGACAACTCCAAGTTAAATTCAATAGTTAAGTCTGTCGGTAGATTTACCTTTTGTGTAGTATAAATAATACTACGATGAAAATGAAAGATCATCCCTTCTGTGTTTAAGTTCTTATCTTTATCCCTCCTAAATTATCTACAATATTCCAGTTTATAGATATTGGGGTAATAATAGTTAAATTATAACACGTTATCAGCACGAGCCGCTTATATCCTAATCAAGAAAGGTAATAGGCACAAAGGTATTCACATAAGTATCATAAACACTTATTTAATTATGTACATTGAAAATATATATATATGCATATACATATACTAAGTAATAGCAATAATGTGTATAAACATTGTTATTAAAATTTGATAACTATTCTAACTTTTATTTATATATGCACACTAATATTTCATTAGAAGTTAGATTTGTTTACACTAACAACTCTATTCTTATTATTGTGCATACTAATTATATATTTTATGAAATAAACTTTATTTAATATCTTATTTATTTTCTTACTTTAAAATAATTAATATTACACACACACACATACAAACGGTAATATTACCGTTATAAAACGGTAATATAACCGTTGTAAAACGGTTATAAATTTTCACTATAAATAACCAATTAACAACTCCATTTCATTTACAACAAACATTCTTCTTCTTAAGTTTATCCCAGATAAAGCTTTCAAGATGATTCATCCAGTTTTAATGTTAACTACCATAATGCTGATAATCTTATTGTTCTTAATTTGTAATCTCCCACCTAGAGAGTTTAATCTTTTCTTTTTTCTTTATCTATTTATAGCTCTACCTTTGTATCTTCTTTCAATTTTAATAAGTATGTAATCCTAATATTTATCTTATTTGTGTTTAGTACTAAAATGGCAAACATCGCAAAAACTTGAATTTTCAGCTCTTAATATCACCGGAGATAATTATATGTCATGGACGGCACATTTTAAACGACATCTCAAATCAATGGGTGTTTTGAACACGATAATTGTGAGGATCAAGACAAGGCAAAAGCCTATGTCTTCCTCCACAAACACATTGATGAGATGTTACAATTTGAGTATTCAAATTGTGAGGATCCATGCATTTTTTGAGAAGATTTAAAAAGCAGATTTGATGATCAAAGGGAAGTTCTACTTCCCACTGCTAGAGATGAATGGAACAATCTCAGGTTCCAAGATTTCAAAAAAGTAAATGAGTACACCTATGCTTTGTTCAGAATATGCTCAACGCTCCGATTTTGTGGGCAAACTGTTACTGAGGGAGATATGTTGGAGAACGTTCTCCACATTTCATGCATCAAATATAAACTTGCAAACATATTATCGATTGCAGGATTTTAGGAGATACTCTGATCTAAATGCATTACTCCTTGTAGCAGAGAAATATAATGAATTATTGATGAAAAATCGTCAATCTCGTCCCACGGGTTCATTAACAATACTAGAAGCAAATGTTGCTCACAAAAATTCTCATAAAAATTCTGGTCATAAATGAGAATAAGGTCGTGGATGAGGCCATGGACGTGGCCGTGATCATTTTGACAAAAGGCATTTTAATGAACGTAAGCATTCATTTAAATGGAACACTAATTTTTACGGTCGTGGCCGTGGTCGTAGCCTGAGAGCCAATAATTGCCATGTTCCACAAAATACCAATTCCAACCAACACAATAAATGGAATGAAGCTGGTAGATCCGAAAACAATGACACTTCATATTTTAGATGTGGAACCACTGGTCAAAGACTTGTCGCACAGCTCCACATATGTGTGAACTATACCAAGCCTCTCTCAAAGGAAAAGAGAAAGAAGTGAGCCATGTTGATAACTTTGATGATATCAATGCTGAGCTGAGCATTGTAGACTTTGATGTGGAACTCTGAAACAAATGTTGCTTGACGGCAATAATTATATGCAATGATTAAATGTGTTTCTCATTATCTTTAATTATGTAGTTCCCTTCATGTACTATTTGTTTTTCAATTAAATAAATTTCTTATTAAAAATATCAAAATGTCTTCGTTATACACTTATTATTTTTCTTAATATTTTCAAGATTTAAAATGAAAATCACTGGAGCCCAAGATCAAACAAATGAAGAAGATATATGTATAGCGGATAGTGGAGCCACGCATACTATACTTAGATCTAAAAAATATTTTCATAAACTGAAACCAACAAAAGGGATCATCAATACAATATCAGGTCCTACAAACTTCATAGAATGATTGAGAAAAAGCTAATTTAGCATTAACAAATGGTACAAAGCTCAAAATAGAAAATGTTTTATTTTCCCCAAAATCAACAAGAAATTTGTTGAGTTTCAAAAACATATATCATAATGGATATGATACTAAGTCAAGGACTGTTAGTAATGAAAAATATTTGCCTATCATAAGCAAATATCAGATATTGGAAAAACTGCCAATGCTCCATTCTGGTTTACATTATACATATATAAATGTGCCTCAAGCATATATGGTAGTAAAAGAAAATCGTTGTGATTCTGGTATCATAAACTTATGGCATGACAGATTAGGCCATCCAGGATCCACAATGATGAAAAGGATCATTAAAAATACACATGGGCATCCACTGAAAGATCAAAAGATCCATAAAATTGGTAAAATGTCTCAATGTACATCTTGTTCTCTTGGCAAATTAATTACAAGACCTTCGCCATTAAAAGTCGATAAAGAAACACCAATGTTTCTTGAAATAATTCAAGGTGACATATGTGGACCAATTCATCCACCATGTGGACCATTTAGATACTTCATGGTCTTAATAGACGCATCCATCATATGGTCTAATATCTCTTTATTATCGACTCGTAATGTTGCTTTTGCAAAATTTCTTGCACAAATTATCAAATTACGTGCGCATTTTCCCGATTATACTATTAAAAGAGTAAGTATTAATAATGCGGGAGAATGTACATCACATGCTTTTGATGATTATTGCATGTCTGTGGGGATTGTTGTAGAACACCCTGTTGCTCATGTACACACACAAAATGGCTTAGCCGAGTCGTTGATCAAACGCCTACAGCTAATAGCTAGACCACTAATAATGAGGACAAAACTCCATGTTTCTATTTGGGGTCATGCAATTTTGCATGCTAGATCATTAATTCGTGTGAGACCAAGTGCGAATCATAAATACTCTCCCACACAACTTGTTTCCGAAAATGAGCCAAACATCTCTCACTTTAGGATTTTTGGGTGCGCTGTGTATGTTCCTATTGCACCACCACAACGCATAAAAATGGGTCCCCAAAGAAGGTTGGGAATATATGTTGGATATGAAACGTCTTCCATCATAAGATACCTTGAACCTTTGACAGGTGATGCATTTACAACACGTTTTGCTGATTGCCATTTTAACGAGACAATGTTCCCGGCATTAGGGGGAGAAATGAAAACACAAGAAAGAGATATATCATGGTGTGTGCCATCATTGTTACACCTAGACCCAAGATCAAACAAAGTGAGACAGAGGTTCAAAAAATAATACATCTACAAGAAATTTCCAATCAGTTACCTGATGCATTTACTGATATAAACAGGGTCACTAAATCTCATATACCAGCTGCTAATGCTCCAGCTCGAGTTGAGATTCCAAGTAAGCAAAACCATAATAATGCACCTCATGAATCCCAAAAACGTTTAAAATGTGGAAGGCCAATCGGTTCAAAGGATAAAAATCCTCGAAAAAGAAAGAGTTCTTAAAATGATATTGGCCCTACGGAAGGAATGAATGACAAAACCTTCCATCAGGAAAGAATAAATAATATAACATTCCCATAGGAAGAAATAAATGATTCCAATAAGGAATTGTCAATCAACTATGGTCAATCACATATAATGTGGGATCGAGATGAAATGGAAAATATTGATGATATATTTTCTTATTCTGTAGCAAATGATATCATGGAAGAAAATGATGAGCCTGAACCAAAATCTGTAGATGGTTGTAAAAATCGACAAGATATGAACAAATGGAAAAATGCCATGGAAGCTGAATTAAACTCACTAAACAATTGAAAGGTTTTTGTACCTATTGTCTTTACACCGAAGTCAATAAAACCTGTAGGATATAAATGGGTTTTTATGAGAAAACGAAATGAGAAAAATGAAGTTACAAGATATAAAGCGAGACTTGTAGCTCAAGGTTTTTCTCAGAGGCCAGTAATTGACTATGAAGAAACATATTCTCCTGTTATAAATGCTATTATGTTTAGATATTTAATCAGCTTAGCAGTCTCTAAAAATTTAGAGATGCGTCTTATGGATGTTGTCACAGCTTACTTGTATGGATCACTAGACAGAGACATCTATATGAAAATTCCCGAAGAATTTAAACTCCCCGAAGCATTAAGCTCTAAGCCTAAGGAAATGTATTCCATCAAGTTACAAAGATCCTTGTATGGGCTGAAACAATCTGGAAGGATGTGGTACAAACATTTGAGTGATTATTTGAGAAGCAAAGGATACACAAATAATCTTATTTGTCCATGCGTCTTCATTAAGAAGACAACATCAGGATATGTGATCATAGCTGTGTATGTTGATGATTTAAATTTAATTGGGACACAAAAAGAAATTAATGAAGCAATTGCTCTTTTAAAGAAAGAATTTGAAATGAAAGACCTTGGAAAAACCAAATATTGTCTTGGTTTACAAATTGAGCATATGCATAATGGGATACTTGTGCATCAATCAACTTATACTGAGAAACTCTTAAAGCGTTTCAATATGGACAAAGCAAATCCTTTAAGCACACCAATGGTTGTTAGATCACTCAATGTTGACAATGATCCATTTCGTCCTTGCGAAGATAATGAAGAGATTCTTGGTCCCGAAGTACCATACATCAGTGCAATTGGAGCACTTATGCATCTTACTAACTGTACAAGACCTGTCATTTCTTTTGAAGTTAATTTATTGGCAAGATTAAGTTCATCCCCTATTAAAAGACATTGGAATGGCATTAAACATATTTTTCGGTATCTAAAAGGAACTACTGATTTAGGTTTATTTTATTCTAACGATTCAAAAGAAGGGTTAGTTGGTTATGCAGATGCAGGTTATTTATCTGATCCCCATAAAGCAAAATCTCAAACTGGATACATATTTAAGAATGGAGGACCTGCGATTTCATGGCGTTCTTAGAAACATACACTCATTGCAACATCTTCAAATCATGCTGAAGTCATTGCATTGCATGAAGCTTCAAGAGAATGCGTATGGTTAAGATGTATGTCACGACACATATTGATTTCTTGTGGACTAGAGAAAGATCAAATTCCAACTCCTATCTATGAAGATAATGCAGCTTGTGTCACACAGATGAAGGTAGGGTATATCAAAAGTGACTATACAAAGCATATACCACCAAGATACTTTGAGTATACTCGGGACCTTATTAAAGAAAATCAGGTTGAGATGAGATATGTCCAATCCAACAACAACTCAGCTGATATTTTCACAAAAGCACTTCTCACAGCAACATTCAGGAAACATGTTCATGATATTGGCATGCGCCATGTACGGACAATGTAACGACCTGCAACTCGAGGGGGAGCTATATACTGCACTCTTTTTCCCTTAGCTAAAGCTTTTTCCCATTGGGTTTACTTTAGCAAGGTTTTTAATGAGGCGGTACTCCAAGACACCAATGTTTTCAAAAAGTGTCATCCAAGGGGGAGTGTTGTAAATTATTGGACGATGTTATGAATTATTGAATGACATATTTGTCAAAGTCTTTGGCCACATGAACACTCCAAGTTAAGTTCAATAGTTGAGTTTGTCGGTAGATTTACCTTTTGTGTAGTATAAATAATACTATGATGAAAATGAAATATCATCCCTTCTGTGTTTAAGTTCTTATCTTTATCCCTCCTAAATTCTCTACAACATTCCAGTTTATAGATATTGTGGTAATAATAGTTAAATTATAACACATCCTTATTATTATTGTATTTTTGTGGCAGGATTGTGCAGTGGATTTATCATGTGCACTACTTCCAATCTTAGATGTCGCTTCTGCAATTTTTGAAGCCATGTTGTTTATTGAAAAGACGCAAGTAAATGTATTAATTTTATCTGTTACACCCCGATCAAAGGCAGCGGAACATGCCGGGGTGAAACGGATTGCCCAAGAACACAAGACACTATTAAAGTGACAATATTTAATCAACTCATTAATTTCATTCAATCATCAAAGTAACACATATTGTTCATACAAATAAACAACAAAATATAAAAAGATAGATATTGTTCGTTCTTCTAATAACCTAGCGGTATCAAATAGAATGACGTCTTCGAACTCCAACTCAAGTAATAATCAAACCTGTAACAATGCATAAAATAACATTTGTCAACACGTATGTTGGTGAGCAATTTCATAGTTTTGAGTATATATAATATGAGCGAAATCAACAAACGTATATGAGACTATAAATAAAAGCATCAATCGTGGTATATAAAACATATGTAAATGAGGATCCTTTCTAATCGGTAACAACCGACATACTTGGATAATGAGACCCTATTCTACTAGCACAAGGCTAAGTAGTTAGGGGAGCGTATGATCATACTTAATGAGGCTCAACAACAACATAAAAATAAACACTTGCGCACATAAAGCATATGAGACATATAACACACAATAGAGCAAGTATTCTAGCATCATACACCCTAAAGTTTGTGGTTTGAGAAATGAGTATAATAAATCATTCTTGTTTTGAATAAGTATGCATGTTACCCCAAAAAGATAAAAGTGAAAACGGGGGATGAAATGTACTCACGTTAACTAAGTAACTTGAAAGATTGATTCGTGAATAATTGGAGATCGGGTTAACGAGCAAGACCTAGATTGAATGGGTCTTAAGTTAGTAGATAGTCTTGGAAGGGTTTAAAGTAATATATGACAAGTAAAGTAAATAAATGAAGTTTATGGTTTAAAAATGTAAATATTTGGGAAATTAAAGACATGTTCTAAAAAGTAAGTTTACTCGAAACCGGGTCTTGGTATTTCATTCATAATTATTACTCAATCTATGTTAAGTAACTTATGTGGGTTATAATGCACTAATGCAAGATCCTTTGGGTATATGAACACCAAAACAAGGTTTTAATCGAGTGTTCGGATTTGTTAACTTGGGTCTAGATAATTAACTAAACTCAAAGTTAACTTTCCAAAATGTTTTGAGATAACTCAATAAAATCGAAAGACTTAACCAAGTATATAGTTCTATTATGAAGAACCTTAACGTCCGTTAAGTGAGTATTTGGTTTCACCGGTCCAAGCTTGTTATAAGATCAAGTTGGATTCCGACACACCAAGTAAGTTGATAAAATACTTAAAATTAGTTTAAAATACATTCTTGAAGAAAAGATGAGTTTCGATGGCCAAAAACACACTTGTGTGTCTTAGGCAAGTGAACTCGGTTTAGTTCGGTTTTGGTTCGGTCCTTGACTCGGAATGATACCGAGGATGGTTGCCACATACCCATATACCATAGAACTATCAAAATGGTTTTAGAAGTTACAAGGTTCAAATCTTTCATAAACATGTTTATCTAACTATTTTAAACAAAACTAGTAAACAAAACTATTTAAAACAAAAGCTAGTAAACAAAAGTTCGGTCTTGGATCGGTCTTGATTCGGGTCTAATCTCGGGATAAAACCGAGACTAGTGACTTCATACCCAAGAACATGAAACTCTTTAAACATGAATTAAAACTAAACTACTTACATTATAAACAAGACTAGTAAAGCATTAAAGAAAAATAGTATAATCAAGAACTACAAAGAGTTCTCCATGAAGCCTTGCCTTATAGCATATCACCTCCCGAAGAAGATGAAAGCCGAAGGAAACAAGGGGTGCATATTATATATATATATATATGTTGTACCACAAGATATGAATTAGTAAGTAACAAAACAAAAATTAAAGAAGGTTGTTGTTTGATAATTATGAACCTTGAAGGTTAGAGATAGTGTTCTTAGTTTGAGAGAGAAAGAAGATGAATGAGCAAGAAGAAATGAAGGGGATGGGGTTGTTTATATAGGGAAGGAGTCAAACTTGTTTTCCTTGTTTTATATCAATACTTGCATGTGTTTTTTTTCAAAAATGTTTAAATAATACAAACTAGTAACAAATCCAAATAGTAAGAGATGATTATGAAACATAAAAATCCAATATTTTATATTAGTGAGATTTGTTTACAAATCGGGTCGGGTTTTG
Organism: Bidens hawaiensis; assembly: GCF_021521415.1. Classification (NCBI taxonomy): domain Eukaryota; kingdom Viridiplantae; phylum Streptophyta; class Magnoliopsida; order Asterales; family Asteraceae; genus Bidens; species Bidens hawaiensis. The sequence continues at coordinate 38,784 of NW_027492129.1, read as the reverse complement.
ATACAATTACAAATACAAAAAAAGACCGAAAATGACGAATGTTACATTATCTGTGTTTTGTTTTCAACATTTATGTTGGTTAAACGTTTTAACTAAAGATTGTTGATTTGTGAAGCTTGTTGATTATATAAATTGATAATCAACTATTTGTATATGTTTATTTGGATTGTAAATGAACCGAACATCTAGCGAACCTTTTTTTACGTTAGTTCGTTAACTTTCATTCGTTTAATACGTGTAAAGCGACCGAACATGAATACCAAATTCCATTGTTACAATTATTAAAATTATTCGTTTTACTGGGATGAAGTACATCTATCTAAGATTACATCACTATGCTATTAACAACCACCAGGCTGTTAACATGTTGTCCACCACTCAAAAGCTATTATTTTCATATAATTTCCATGATGTGTGCTCATCTATTTTGAAAAGTCTTTGGGTTATAATTGTAACGGGAATTCTAACAACTAAAACATTTCTTAAACATTCATATCTTCTTGCTTTATTGGATCTTATTAAACGAAGGAATCAGATATATATTTAAAATATAGTTTAACTTGAGCGACAAAAGCACGTAGCGATTTGCTCCTACAATAACATTTTATTTGTGCATGAAGTGAGAAGGCGTGGGATTAAAGCTATAGGCTATAGCGCCTAGGATTCTTAAGACAAACAATAATTACATTTCGGTACTCGGAAACGAACTGAAAGTTCAAAAAAACAGTTTATAAATCGTTTTGTAGGAGGTTCCTTTATTTAATAGATAAATAAACAAACATAATTATTATAAATTTAGCAACACAAATCAATTACTAAGAAGCATAAATAAAAGTCACTGAAGACATAATTTTGACCTCTTTTTGGATTAAACTTAACTAAATATGGTTCTTATAATTTATTGCATCTTTGTTTCTTAATGTATCTTTAGATGCATGTTTATCTTTGTTCAAGTAGTTGACATCTGCTATGAGTACTTCTAATCTCACCGTAACCAAATCGGCCAATATGCTTCTATTTTCTCACCAAATGTCTATGCTTGTCTTTTACGCTTATAAACAAAATAACTTCATTTATGTGAGTCTCTTATATATGGTTTTTAGTTGATCCACATGGTAAATTTTATTTTTTTCGAATCTCTACTGATTTTTTTTTATTAATAATGATTCAAGTTATTTTGTGGGTATTATTGAATTATCGAATATCGCTTTCAACTAAAGCAACATATTTTGTGAATCATCCCCGCCGCAACGCGCGGGCACAGCTACTAGTTGTCAAACATACATGTTTAAAGATTGATAACTTAATATTTATTTTTTATTATATTAGAGGATTGATCATCTAGGGGGAGATACATATATAGTTGTAAATTTGTTGTTGTACTGATATTATAGTTTTACTGTTAATACGTTCTAAAAAAACAAATACATAGTGGTATCTGCTACTTAAACGTTGCACTTGCATACTATTATTGTAACATAAAAAATATATTATCGAAATTGTATAGATAATTTGTTAAAATTTTTTGCTTTTTTGATTTTGGTCATATTGACAATGATTAGTGGCTTTCATAAGGGGTTTTTTTACATACACCATGGTGTTTCCAAAACACCCACCTAATCCTTCACACATCAGGCGATCCGTCACACATTGGTGGGGTCTTTTAAAAAAATGTGTTTCTTTGTCTTTTTGTTGTCTCTTTTCATTATTTATTGTTTTTTTTTTGTCTTTTCTTCTCTTGTATTTCTTTTCTTTTTATATTATTAATCTTCAAAAAAAAATATTTTTTAAATATTTTTCATTCTAAACCAAGTTTTAGGTAAAACCGAGTAAAAGTCGAACTTCTCGTTTGAAAAAAAGTGTTGTTTTTGTCTTTTTTTGTCTTTCTTTTATTATTTTATTGTATTTTTTTGTTTTTGTTCTCTTTTTTGTATTTTTATTTCTTGATTTTGTTAGTTTTGTTTTTGTGTTAGGCCGTATGTAGTGGGCGGCGAAATAGAGCGAAAAGAAGCGATAGGGAGCGCAAACACCCCTGGCGATTTTAGGGGCGATAGGGGGCGAGGTTTTTGTCGCCGTTAAATATTATTATTATATTAAAATTTGACCGTTGGGCCCCAAACGGTCATTTATAAAAAAAACAAAATTAATTAAAACAATATATACATATATGCATATACTATACCTCTTCTTCTCCAAACTCATATCCATATCATACACTACACATAACCAAATTCTTCATAAATACAACAAATATGAATCCTAGAAACCACCTGAACCACCCATTCCCTCCTTTCGGTCAATTCCATGGTTCGCAAAACCAACCGAACGTAAACATGCAATGGAACCCGAACACCCAAAACCAACCGAACCAAAACTATTTTTGTATTTGTATTCATTTATGTTTACCCGACTCGAGAATGTAATTCGGAACTTTCTTATTAATAAAAAATTGTATTTATGAGTATTTAATTTTGTTTAATTCATTGTATATCCTCGTATTATTTAAACTAGTCAAACAATACTATTTAAATATATGAATCACTTCAATAAAACCAGTAGCTTAAACAAGTTTGAGAATTTTTATTAATGAAAGTCCCAAATTCGGGTTTAAGCGGATGTAAATCCACTCGATCTTGGTATTAAACCAAGTTTGGTTCCAACACATCACAAACTTAAAATTTAATTAATATAAAACAAAACATAAATTAAAAATGTTAGGAAATATTTTTGTTGATTTAAACAGTGACTAGCTCGTTAAAACGAGAAGTTTAACGTTTACTCGGTTTTTACCCGAAACTTGGTTTAAAATGAAAAATATTTAAAAGTATTTTTTTTAAGATTACTAATACAAAATCATAAACAAACAAAAGAAAAGAAATAAAAGAAAAGAAAAGACAACAAAAAGACAAAAAAAACAATAAAATAATGAAAAAAAGACAACAAAAATGACAAAAAAAAACACATTTTTCTAAAAGACCTCACCAATGTGTGTCGGATCGCCCGATGTGTGGCATATTGGATGGGTGTTTTTAATTTTGGATGGTGTCTCTAGTAGGACCCTTTCATAATACAATAATATTAATTACTTGTATAAACTTGAATCATGATCATGATCTATACTAATCACATATAATTGATTTTTAAATAATACATACATTACCTAAAAAAAGTTTGAATTACTATACGTTACATGTTAAAGGGTGAAACCGTTACTAAAATTGTTTGATGTTACGTTAATTGAAAACTTGAAATAAGTATATGAAATTAACAATTACCATTTCCAAAAATTAAGATAAATATGACATGAATTAAAGTTTGTTTTATAATAGTTCAAGTACAAACTATAAAGATAAGTGAAACGTAAACGTGGGTAACTTTATTCCATTTTGACCATTTTAATTTGAAAAGTTAGTATCTAAAATATACTACAACATAAGTGATACAAGAAATAGATGAAAAGATTTATCATGATGAATATTCTACATGTAGTTGTCCAAAATAGTTGATGGATGTCACTTCACATTGCTTGTTGGTAGTACCAATGTAAGTTGTCATCATAATAGGATTAAAATGATGAAGATTCCTTCATTGATACCTTAAAGAAACTATGTAGTTGTAAAACAATATTACAAAGGCTAAACAAAGTATTTGGTATAAACTATAAAGCTAGGAGAAGAGAGAATACAACTAATAAACAATGTTTATTAACTATAATAAACGACACTGGTGGTAAATAACACCGACCCTGCAACTTTTGAAAAATATCATTGATTAGATATGAATCATATCTTCAACAACACAAAACCAATAAATAAAGTAGCAAATATTCGCATATCATAAACATATGACAACCATGATAAAAATTCAACACCAATGACATAACATTAGGAAAACATAAATTCATTGATATGATTATGAAATGCAGACACCTCCAATAAAACCAACATGTCAAAGTGAAATAAAGAATAACCAACACTAAAGTCATTCAAACTTAAACAAAAAAAAATCAAGATAATTGCAAAACGTTGCATTTGTTACGAGACTTCGAAATACCTCCCTTTCAAAACTTTAGCATCACAACGGTAACTCCCTCACCAACAGTGGTATCGGTATTTGTTTCTTCATCAAGCTTTGTTTTGGTCGCTGACATACCTGTGTCGTCATCAACATCATAAGTGTCATCCAACTTCCGCTTCAGTTTTGCATCATATAAGAATAAATTTTTATATAAGAATGCTATTTCATCTTGCAAAATCATCTCTATCGACCAATCTTCTCCGGGTTTGTTATTGTCCTTGGGACGGCATGGTTTCAATATACTAACCTTGAGGACACAATCATTGTTAGTCACATCCACCTAGTTCAACATCGTAATGTTTGATGGTTCCATCTTCCTGTTGAAAAATACAAAATAAAGAAACGATTAAACATTGAAAAATTATACTTCAAAACAAAAAAAATAAAAGAAATAAAATATATAAGTAGGAACAAAAAAAATAAACCATGCAAAGAAACAGATAAGATTTTGATCAAGGCAGTGAGAAGGTGCTAGAATTTGTGTGTGCGGATCAGAGTATATATAGATAAATAGAATGTGTTTGAATTATTTAATTGTTCCATAACAAAGTAAGTTATAAATATAGTAAATTTAGAGCATAAAATTAAGGATCTTTGAATAAATGTGGACTAATAAATCATATCAATCAAATTATAATTGATATTTATTTTTATTGTAGTAGATGATATGACTTATGAAATATGAATTCTCAGTCCCATCTATCTAAAATTAGACCCAATTAAGATTAAGATTACCTTAAATCCGTAAAAACTTCTTATGTTGTTTTGATATAAATTAATTCCAATACATTTAAAAATAGACCCAATATGATATATTTAAAATTTAAATTCTAATCATTGGCTAGGTTGTTTTATATTAAATACTATAGATCAAATAACAATTAAACAATACTAATTAAACAATACTAAACAAAATAAAACAATCTGACATTTGGTCTAACACCTAGTGTGCGTGAAAAAAATTTATGAAATCCTACAAATGATAAATCGTTTCTTGTCAATGAACATACCAAAAGTTGTCAAACAAAATAATAATAGTAGATACAATGTAATACCTGATGGTTTATTTGAGCCGAAGTAAGGTGGATCGATGGTGAAGACAGGCATGGATAGGACGACATGACGAAGAGTAAACTTCTTGATGGTTAACAAGTACATTGATGTGGACAGTTGATTTGCCGGATCGAATGAAATCAACAGGCAAATCGGTGGACGATAATGGAGGCGTGAAAGAGGGAATACTTGATTTGGGTGATTAGGTTAAAATAGTTTCCATATTATGAATGCAAAAGAATGGACAGATGGATGTGAAAACTGGGTATGATTTAGTGGTGGGTATTCCATATTCCATATATATTCCGTAATACAAATAATAGATATTAATAGAATTAATAGAAATAAGTTATGGAGTAATTTAAATTCTTTTTGATTTATTTTATTATTAAGAAAAATAAAGAAGTGATTGATAAAATTGAAAACATAGGAAATAGACCAATAGAAAAGGGGCCATATGAACTCAATCTCAATTGTTTTAATAGTATAGGTAAATATATACACAAAACATATTAAATACAATTCAATATTTTAATGATGTAATTAAGATGCAAAAATTATATAAAACATATGTTAAAAGCTTTATTTAACTTGTCTTCAATCGATAATATAAATAAATACTTTTTATATACGTTTTTGAAACAATGAATAAGGTTATTTTTATTAAATTGCTAGCGATAAGCTAGAAAAAACAATACATACATACCCTACAAATATATGCGAGAGATAGCTTGATTGTTAAAAATCTTTTCGTTTTCTGCTATTGATAGCGTCTAGCATGTGATCAAGAACACCACATGCGGTATCTTCTTTACTAAAAAATGTGTTTTGAGTTAAACAAATTTATTTTTATTATTTTTTAAAAAAATGCATGTGTCTTGCATGTTCTAAATTTCTGTTTCGCAATAAAATATGTGAAATAACGTTAGAGGGGCTTTTATATTCATTCATACATATTTAACTAGTGTTTTACTTATTCTACATAGATCAACTTTGACTCATCTGTGTGGCATACGTCATATATATAATAAATGATTTGAACCGATTAACAAGCCAAGTGGAACAAAAGTTTTAAGTCCTTGTTCCTACAATAATTATAAGACCACTGATAGTGAATAGACTGGTTAGGCTAACAGGCTTTAAGGGTTCAGGTTAACCTAACATAGGTCGTGGTGTCCCTCTACGTTTGCAAAACGTATAGAGAGGTTCACTAGTTTGTTGTTAGTTGTTATAGTTCACCGGAGATCCAAGACCGAAGTGTTTGAGACCGGTTTTTGGATAGAGTTCTTGATGAAGCTATGATGTTCTTGAAGTAAGAAAGAAACAAACAAAGTGCTAGTTTCTCAAGGAAGAAGAGAAGATTATAGAGTATATGTTAACTCTCCAATCTGGTGTGTCTGATATGGCTGACTTGCATTCTTTATATAGAGAGAGATGTAAGCCTTTTGTCCAATGGATAAACTAGTTAACCTCTGGTTTGGCAGAGGGTTGACCTTTTATGGGCGGGAAGCTTTTGACCGTTGGTTAACGATTATAATAATATTACTTTTTCTGAGCATGCCCCTTGTTCAAATGGAACAGTGATGTGAACAGCGATTTGACGTGGTACTGTTGCACGTGCTTACTGTTCACGTATTTGTTTACCTAAATTGGGCGGGAAACGAACCTTGTTCCTTCCACGATGGTTATGTTTGTTCTTTCAACTTGGCCATTGGGTTGAGGGTATGCAACTGAGCTGAACACTTGGGTGATTCTGAATTCTTTGCACCATGTGCTAAAAGGCTTCTCGGCAAATTGCTTCCCATTATCCGTGACCAGCACTCCTGGCAACCCAAAGTGACAAATTATGCTTTCCCACACAAAGTCGATGACTTGTTTGCCCGTTATCTGTGCAAGTGGTTTGACTTCAGGCAACTTGGTGAAATAGTCCACGGCTACTAACAAAAATTTGACCCCACCCTTGGCTGGTGGGAATGGACCAACGATATCCATCCCCCACTTGTGTAATGACCAAGCCGAGGAGATGGGGACTAGATCGTGTTTTGGGCTTTTGGGGACATGTGCATGAATTTGACAAGCTTCACATTTCTTGAGTTGTTCTGTTGCATCTCGGTGCATCGTGGGCCAGAAGTATCCGAGGTTCATCAATTTTGCAAGCACCGTTCTTGGACCAAAATGAGCTCCAAATATCCCCTCGTGAACCTCTTTGATCAGACATTGACTTTGTTCAGGGCCCACACATCTTAGTAGTGGTGCAAGGTAAGCTTTTTTATAAAGGGTTTCTCCTTGCAACACATACTGTCGGGACTTGATTTGAACCCTTTCAGCCTTTGTCTGGTCCAGAGGTAACTCGCCATTTTTGAGGAACTTTTCTATGGGAGTCATCCAGTTGGGACCTTATTCAGTGATTACATCCTGAACCTCCAATTCTTGAATTGAAGGAGTTTTCAACACTTCCACCAATACTTTCTTGGTGAGGTGTGCAAATGTGAGGGATGCTAGTTTCTCAGGGCATCGGCTCTTTTGTTTTGTGATCTTGGGACTTGCTTGATAGTGCACTCTTGAAACGTGGTCATCAACTCTTTTGCCTTTTCACGATACTTCTTCATGTTGGGCTCTTTTGCTACATAGCTATCATTGACTTGACTTGAAACAAGCAACGATTCTGTGAAGACTTGTTGCTTTTGGATCTTCATCTCTTTGGCAATTTTCATACCAGCGATTAACGCTTCATATTCAGCTTCGTTGTTGGTGGTCTGAAATTCAAGTCGGATATCATATGTAAATTCTAACCATTCGGGGTTGATTAAAATAAGCCCAGCTCCTGACCCTTCAATGCTGGAAGCTCCATCGGTAAAAAGCTTCCAGGCTTAAGGGTCAGAAGGTTCAGTGGCAGTTGTATGTATTTCAGGAACGAATTGCTTTGGCATTTCTACTTTTCTTGGAACATAGGTGATGTTATGCTCACCTAGCTCCACAGCCCATTTGGCCAATCGACCTAAATTTTCTGGTTTTTCAAGCACACTCTTGATGGGTTGGTTAGTAACCACTTGTATAGGGTGTGCTTTAAAGTACCTTCGAAGCCTTCTGGCAGTTTAAATTAAAGCCAGAGCAAGTTTTTCCAAAAGAGGATATTTGATCTTTTCCAGTTTTAACGTTTTACTAAAGAAATAAACGGGTACCTGAACTTTGTTTCGTTCGATGGTTAGGACCGCGCTTAATGCTTCTTCAGCTACTGAGAGATAGAAAGAGATTAGTTCTCCTGTTTCGGGGGCTGCAATAGCTGGAAGTGAAGCCAAGTGTTGCTTCATTTGACTGAAGGCTTCTTACGTGCACCTGAAATCTTTCTTATTGGTGCATCCCTTTAGTGTTTTGAAAAAGGGGATGGATTTCTCAACGAGCTTGGAGGTAAAACGCTTCAAGGCTGCAAGCTTTCCACTTTTTTTTTGCTTTGTGGAGATTTGGTTTCAAGAACAGCCCGGACCTTGTTGGGATTGGCTTTTATGCTTTGTTTCCCCACGATGTGTCCCAAAAACTTGCCTTCCCCAAACCCAAATGAACATTTTCCGGGATTGAGTTTCATGTTGATCTTCCTCAGGTTTTGGAAGGTTTCTTGTATGTCATCAAGCATTTGATGCTCGGTTTTGCTTTTGATTACCAAATCATCGACATAAGCTTCCAGGTTTCTGCTAATTTGGCTGGCAAACGCTTTGTCAATCAAACGTTGATAGGTTGCCCCGGCATTTCGTAGGCCAAAAGGTATATTTTGATAACAAAAAATACCCTTGTCCGTGTGGAATGCAGTTTTTTCTTCATCTTCCACTTTCATGAGAATTTGATGGTAACCCTTGTAAGCGTCGAGAAAACACTTAAAGGGATGGCCGGTTAAAGATTCAACCTTGAGGTCCATCTCGGGTAAGGGATAGCAATCCTTCGGACATGCTTTGTTCAAGTCTTTGACGTTGATGCGCATCCTCCAAGACTTGTCAGGCTTTCGAACCATGACAGGATTAGCCACCCAAGATTGACATTTGACTTCACGTAGGATACGAGCTTGTACAAGTTTTTCAACCTCTTGACATGCTGCCAAGCTTCTTTCAGGAGCTAGGCTCCGTTTCTTTTGGACAACATGCTTGAAATCGGGAGGTATTTTTAGCTCATGCTCTGCAATGCTTCGAGGGATGCCTGTCATGTCTTCTGGGCACCAAGCAAAGACATCGTAATAATGTATCAACAACTTTTCAAGGTGTGAAAGAGTTTCTTTGGAAAGGCTTGTGTTTACCCGTACCTTTTGTTCATGATACTTGGGGTTTATGATCAAGCATTGTTCCTCGTCTTCATTTTTTGAACTTTCCCCTTCAACTTGTAAACCTCTTGGGTAGGTTGAAGGGTTGCAGTTCCCCTGTCAGTGGGAAACTTCACAGCACCTTGACCAACCAAGACAACCATGTTGAACACACATTGTCCTGGCCTTCCTATGATTACATCATAGTTGGAAGGTGTGTTGATTACCACAAAAGTGAGTGGTTTGGTTTTCTTCATCTTGCCTTCACTAAAAACAGACATCAAGGGTTAGTTGGCCTAAAGGCTTCAAGGGTATATCAGCGATACCTTTTATAGATGACCCGGAGGGTTGAAGCCTTGAACGCTCTTCCTTACTTAGCCGGTTGAAGAACCTTTCATACATGATCTTTGTGGCCGCCCCTGTGTCGATGTAGTCTTTGCTTGTTTTGAGTGTTCCCACATTCGCTTCTACCACCAAAGGGTTTGAGATTAAGTCTCCTTGAGGTGGTGGGAAGCAGACGCATTGAAGCTCCCAAGCCTCCAAGCATTGTCGTTTGTGAGGAACACCTTGGTCTATATTCACCATATTCACTTCTTTGCTTTTTCTTTCGGCCATCTTGTCTTTGACCCCTTTCACCAAATGGGCCAATTATCCAGACTTAACGGCTTCCTCAATTCTTCTCTTGAGTTGAAAGCAACCGTTGGTGTGGTGACCTTTTTCTTCGTTGAACTCACAGATTTGGGTGGAGTTTTCGTTTTTCTTGCTTTTGGGCAAGGTTCGAGGAGGTCGGAAGTTGTGTTTTACTTTTTCGGTGGCAAGGATCTCCTGAGGGGTCTTAGTTAAGGCTGTGAAGTTCACAGTCTTCTCCCTTCTTGGAGTGTTCCGACCTTCAGGCCTTCGTTGATCTGAGTTACTTGGATATTTGTCATAGGGATTAAAGTTTCCTTTCTTTTGGTTGGGGTTGTTGCCTCGCCAGCTAGGAGCTCTTTTTCTTTGTTCTTTGAAATCAACAGCCTCTTCTCCTCGCATTTGGGCTTCAGCTCGTTCGAGAGCTTCTTCAAGGGTTTTAGGTAGGCACTTGTTAAAGTCCCTTGTGAGATACTTAGAGGTGATGGCGTTCATGAAGCCTGCCACCCTCATTTTTTCATCGCCCCCCACGTATGTTAACCCTTCTTTCTTATACCTTTAGTGAAGTCTCGAAGGCTTTCGTCATCTCTTTGTTTTATCTGAAAAATGACCGCGACATCCTTGACGTACCTTATTTGTTGTGAAAAGTTGGCCAAGAATCCTTTGCTCAGATCATCGAAGCTTCGAACGCTTTGGGCAGGAAGGTCGTTGAACCATATCCTGGCTGATCCGACTAGTGTTTGCTTGAATATCAAACAACATTCAGCGTGGGACCATTTTTCGATTCTGGCCGCACCAGTGAAGACCTGGAGGTGATCTTCGGGATCCTCGGTCCCATCGTATGTTTTTATATGGGGTGGCATCTTGATTTTTGTTTGAGAGTCATAATCGGCGATTTGTTGAGAGAAACAAGATAGGTTACCGGGCTTATAAGGCTTTGCAAGGTCTTCTTCTACCCTAGTAGTGAGATTATGACTCGTCGTTCCTTGGTGAGTACCCAGCGCTTGGTTGATGAGCTGGGTCCAAGGGAAGTGTGTCATTATTTGAGCCATCATCTGAGGCATGAGGTTAAAGCCTTGAAGGTTTTCAGGAGTTGCTGCTATTTGGTTTATTCCCATAGGGATGCTTATTGCTGCACTCCGAGTCAAGGGAAAGACCGTCATGGCCTGCTACCATGTAGTGGCTGTAGGAGGAACACTTGAAGCTGGTGACTTCCATATTTGGTCGAGAGTGGTCTCGTGCCCAAGGGGTTGTGAAGTAAACAAGGGGAAGCCATGGGGCTTGGCCTCCCGTAGGTATACAGAGCTGGGTTAAAAGGTTGGCAGGTTACATTTGGACCAGCCTCTAAATGAGAAGCAGCCGGTCGTGAGCTGGTTAAAGGGGAAGGTGGACGTCCGAGTGAAAATGAGGGCTCCGGATCGCCATACTCCATCCTTATTCTTATCCCCTTTTCTATTTCTTGGCTCATGTGTTGGTTAATAAGATGTCATAGTTTCAAGAAATGCCGTGACACTCCTTCCAACATCAAGTCGACACGCTCCGGGGTGTGACTCCTGCGTAAGGAGAAGGAACTCCAGATCGTGAAGGGGTTAGAGTTCGAAAAGGTGAAAATTCGAGGAACAATGGTTCCATCGGAGTACCTCCCGAGGTGGAAAAAGATGTGGTTGACGCCGGAGTTTGTTGGCTGGCACTTGGTGTCGGTGTTCTTGACACTTGGTTGACTTCATCGGGAGATTCACCTTCCGACATGATGACTTTGATGAATATGGAGCTACACTACTGGTCTTTAAGATAAAGTAAGCGGCGTAGCCCCACGGTGGGCGCCAACTTGTTGCTACAACAATTATAAGACCAATGATAATGAATAGACTGGTTAGGCTAACAGGCTTCAAGGGTTCAGGTTAACCTAACGCAGGTCGTGGTGTCCCTCTACGTTTGCAAAACTGTAACATCGTGTAAATTTCGAGTTCAAAATGTCAATTTTCCAAAGTTAAGGGACTGAAAATGCCAAATTCCAAAGTTGTGGGTTAAAAATGAAAATTTTGTTTTCTTGACCCATAGCGGTACGCGCCGGATCAAAAGAAACACCCATCGCGGTACGCGATGGGGTGTTTGACAAAATGTGACACGTGTGCCACGTGGCACACGGTGGCAACGTTTGCCGCCACGTGTCACCACGTGGCAACACTGCTGACACGTGTCGCCACGTGGAGCGGCGTCTGCCACGTGTCGCCAAGTGGCAGACCTACTGGGTGACTCACCTGGGCTATGTCGCGGTACACGACGGGTGCCCAGGGACCGGGCCCGGTACGCGATGGGACCCCAAAATTGTCTATTAATAACGGCCAAGGGCAGCTCATTTATGCACACCAAAATCAGATCTCTTTCTCTCTCTAAACATCTCTTTAGCCATACCTCGATAAGCGTGCCATAGTTACTCGTAAAACGTGTTCCGATTCTCGATTTTCGTGACGACGTTTCCTTGAAGTACGTGCCACCTTCCACCCACATACATACCAAGAATGGTGTTTGTTCTCGAAGTACGTGCCATCATGTGTTGAAGATTGGCGTTCATCGATTTGCGTGTCGAGAAAAGAATTGATCGAGAAGTGAAGCGGCGTTGGAGTGCTGCTCAATTTCGTAGGGTTTCCAATACGCCAATAAGGTTAGGCGTAACGACAAATTTAATATAATATAATATTATATTAAAGGCTTAAGTGTTAAGTAGAGGTTATACTCGATGCCTCGATAAAAGAAAAATAATCATAACAAAGAAATGAATGACAGATAAGATATTGAATATTGATACGTATATATGTGTGTAAGTATATATGTATGCTCTTTGTTATGAAAATATTATTTAATGAATAATGAGTATTATTAAATAATAAAAAAAAAAGAATACGTTTCTTGGAGAAGAAGAAACGCCGGGTTTTTATATATAAACTAAAGGTTTATAATTACTTTTAAACTAAAGGTTTTCAAGTAAATGAGATAAATGAACCAGAGGTTCATCGAGATATAAAATAAGACTAAAGGTCTTAAGCCGGATCGTGTATCCGACTAACAAATATTTATACTCTTACTATAGGTGCGAGATAAAGAAGGGAAAGACCCTTGGACGGTGAGTGAAGCCGATCCTAAAGCGATAAGGTGAATACGCCCCCAAACTTTTACTTGTTTTAAAATGAGTCAACTTGTTTTATGAAATTGTTTACAAGAAATTATGTGTTCCTAAAACCGTTATAAATAAGGGTATGAACCTAGCCCTCAGGCTGTGGTATACGTATGTCTGGATCCTTACATAGGTGGTACTATGCGAAGAATGGGCATGATCGCACCACCCTTGGTCGTAGGACGCTCTCCTGCAGGGAGTACGACCGTTGTGTATATTTACGGGTACTTAACTAAGTCAAACGTTGTGGTGTTTGCTGAGGTAACCTAGAGTAGAGGCTCATGTTTATAATGTGTTATTTGACTTTGTTATTCCTAAGCCACGTTGGGCCGAGGCAGGCGTAGTCTCGAGGGGTAATAAAGTAAAAGAAAATATTTTAGCGTCAGCGTGTTCACCAGCATTCGTTGCTGACGTATTTTTTTACATTTTGCAGGTGAACAAGATTAGCGTTTGGATGTGTCGAAGTGCTATGCTTTAAATCCGATGGCTCGGATTATTTTGTAATAACTTAAAATGGTGGTTTGTAAATATAACAATTAATGTTTTGTTAACAACTTAAACGGGTATATTATAATCCCGTCTTTTAAATATATGTAAATATTATATTTCGATCCTTAAAGTTTTATAAGACTTCCGCAATTTAACATAACTCTGATTTATTTACAATTATGGTACCAACTTGTTGGTCACACTCCTAGGCCTAAGATGGGGGTGTGACAAAAACGTAGAGAGAGATTCACTAGTTTGTTGTTAGTTGTTATAGTTCACCAGAGATCCAAGACCGAGGTGTTTGAGACCGGTTTTTGGATGGAGTTCTTGGTGAAGCTATGATGTTCTTGAAGTAAGAAAGAAACAAGCAAAGTGCTAGTTTCTCAAGGAAGAATAGAAGATTAAAGAGTATATGTTAACTCGTCAATCTGGTGTGTCTGAAATGGCTGACTTGCATTCTTTATATAGAGAGAGATGTAAGCCTTTTGTCCAATGGATAAACTAGTTAACCTCTGGTTTGGTAGAGGGTTGACCTTTTATGGGCGGGAAGCTTTTGACCGTTGGTTAACGATTATAATAATATTACTTTTTCTGTGCATGTCCCATGTTCAGAGGGACAGTGATGTGAACAGTGATTTGACGTGGTACTGTTGCACGTGCTTACTATTCACGTACTTGTTTACCTAAATTGGGCGGGAAACGAACCTTTTAACCTTCTAACATTTTTAGCGTTAATGTGTGTAAGCCATTTTATCAATTCCTTGGGCTACCCCCGTCATCAATTCTTAAACTATTTTGTTAATGTAACGTTATTCACAAACTATTAAATTGACCAAACCTAACGGATTTGGTGTTGACTTTTATGTGTTGACTTCTGAGTTAGTTTTACTACTTTGCCCTTGTATTTAATTAGTTAGTATGTTTGTTAATTAGTTGGTTAGAAGTCAGTTAGTAGCAGTTAGTATTTTAGGGCTTGTATTCAGTTTTTAATTCAATAATAAAATTGAATGATTTTCTCCCTAATCACATGGTATCAGAGCGGGTTTGTTTTTCCCTCTGGTTTCGTTCGCTCATCTTCTTCAATTGATAATCTTCAATTTAGTATTCAGATTAGGTTTGTTCATCTTCTTTGATTGTTCATCATCAATTACGCTTCCAATTAATCAATTTCGTTTCAGTTTTTCATCAAATTTGTTTCAGTTCTTCAATTTTCTTGCTTTCATTCCTTCAATTCTCTCACAATTCATATTGAATTTCATTCGTTTTTCTTCAATTTCACAAAACTAAAAGTCATGTCTGATTCAAATAGCGGCTCGATTCATACTTCACCAACACTCGATTCATCTAATCCTCTTTACGTACATCCATCTGATCATCCTGGTTTGGTGTTAGTCTCAAAAACTTTTGATGGAACGGGATTCGGCGTTTGGAAACGAGCGATGACTATCACACTTTCAGCCAAGAACAAGCTAACCTTTGTTAATGGAGACTTCGCTTTACCTGCTGATTCTTCTCAAATTTCTATGTGGAAACGATGCAATGATATGGTAATATCCTGGATCTTGAACACCTTATCTCCTGAAATAAGTGCTAGTGTATTGTATGTTGAATCTGCACAAAAGTTATGGCTAGAGTTAACTGATCGATATGGTCAAATCAACGGAGCCAAATTTTTTCAGTTACAGAAAAATATCTCTGAAAGTGTTCAAGGAAATTGTGACATTGCCACATATTTTACCAAACTCAAAACAAATTGGGACGAGCTGAGTGCCCTGAATTTGATTCCACCATGTACATGTGGAACAGCTCATATTATAGTCAAACGAGATGAAGATCAAAGATTGGTGCAGTTTCTTATGGGACTAAATCCATGCTATGAATCAGTTAGAGGTAACATCCTTATGATGCAACCTTTACCTTCCATTAATCAAGCTTATGCACTTCTAATTCAAGATGAAAAGCAACGAGAAATTCATTCGAGTGTCATGTTTCCATCTAATTCTGCATCCATGAATGTCAATTCTCAAGCACAAAGTAATCAATATGGTAGATATGATAAGAAATCTGATATTTGCTCTAATTGTAAAAGAACTGGGCATCATGCAAGTAAATGCTATAGGCTCATTGGATTTCCTAAAGATTTCAAGTTTACTAAGTCCAAAAGAGGTTCTGCTAATAAGGTGCGAAATGACACTTCTGATCAAAAGAACACCAATCCGTTTGCATCAGACAATACACAAGATAGTTCAGCCTCTGGACATTCACTTACTACATAACAGTATAATGGATTGATGCAGCTTCTGCAGCAAATTCAGTTACCAAAAGAATCCACCACACAATCTACATCCATCAGCTATTTAAACTTTGCAGGTATGATGGCTTGTAATTCTTCAAAATATTTTCAAATTGGATCATTGTTCACTAAATCCATGGGAAGTTCTGTTGTTCATGTTGCAGTATATGTCGATGATCACCGGTAATAATCCTGAAGAGATTTCGGGTCTCAAAGAATTTATTCACTCGACTTTCAAAATTAAGGATCTTGGTTTCTTTAATTATTTTCTTGGTATGGAAATTCTAAAACACAATAATGGGGTGATTATGACTCAACGAAAATTTGCTACTGATTTGTTATCACAATTTAGTTCTTATGAGCTTCCTTTGGTTTCGACTCCATTACCGGTTCACTTACAATTGAAGACTACTGATGGTGAAATCATGTCAGATCCTTTACAATTTCGTCAACTAGTGGGAAAATTGAACTATTTAACACATACCCGTTCGGACTTGGCTTTTGTTGTTCAATTCTTAAGCCAGTTTATGCAGGATCCAAGAAATTCTCATTGGAACGCAACATTGCATACTTTGGCTTATGTTAAAAGTTCTATTTCCCAGGGGTTATTTTTCAATGATTCTTCTCAGTTTGATCTTCAGGCGTACTGTGACAGTGATTGGGCATCTTGTCCAAACACTCGTAGATCTGTAAGTGGCTACTTCGTATCACTTGGTGGTTGCCCGATTTCCTGGAAATCTAAGAAGCAACCTACTGTTGCGTTAAGTTCTGCAGAGGCAGAATACCGTTCAATGAGACGCGTTACAGCTGAATTGGCTTGGTTAACTCGTTTATTACACGAACTACATGTCCCTAATGTCACACCTATCCCTGTTAAATGTGACAGCCAAGCAGCTATTCATATTGCTAAGAATCCGGTTTTTCACGAACGGACCAAACATATCGAGATTGATTATCATTTTGTGCGCGAAAAGCTTCAAGAGGGATTAATCTCCTTATCACATACTCGATCTCAAGATCAGATTGCAGATATTTTTACTAAGAGCCTTGCTACCCCACAGCATCGAGATTTACTTGACAAGTTAGGTGTTTCAATACCACCAACTTGAGGGGGGATGTTGACTTTTATGTGTTGACTTCTGAGTTAGTTTTACTATTTTGCCCTTGTATTTAATTAGTTAGTATGTTTGTTAATTAGTTGGTTAGAAGTCAGTTAGTAGCAGTTAGTATTTAGGGCTTGTATTCAGTTTTTAATTCAATAATAAAATTGAATGATTTTCTCCCTAATCACATTTGGTAATTTCGTTTTAGAATGAGAGATTATTTTAAGGGAACCCTTATTCTAACCTATGGAATGACGGTCTTGATTTTTATGCCATGTCCGTTTTTAAGGAAAAGTACTTTATTAATTCAAAATAAAAAAGTTTTTACAAAATAAATATATATGAGTTTACCAAGATAAAAAAAATCTAACACGTATTATAAATTAGTATAATTGAGAACTTATGTGTCACAAAATTTTAAGATTACTACTTTGACTAATATATAATTAGTTTCAATAAGTATTTAAATTGTTGAGTTGGTTTGATGGTGGATGAAAAACTTTCTAAGTCTTGTCCTCATTCTATGCTCAAGTACAACTCTCCATTGTGTGTTTTTTGGGGTATTTTTTAGTGATCCATGTATTGATTGTTGTATTAGGTGCTTTTTATAATCATGTTTTATTTGTTTATTTTTTTTAATATGATGAAATTATTTTTTAGTTTTAGGTTTCGTGCACGTAATGACCAACTGATATCGATGGAATTCGCATCAAGTTGTCTTCGTAACGCCAATGTTTTTGTCTTAATAATTTAATAATAATGTTAACTTAACGTAACTAGTTATAAGGTTTAGTTCCGAAACTTAACAAACATAGATGATACCGACCAATTGTAAAAACTTTGTTTTATCGACCGAAACGTTTTTTATAATATGTAATAATTTTGTATCATATGTTATACGGGTATCACTACTACTATAGGTGTTTACTAATTTATGTTTTGAGTTTAATGTATGTACGGGTACGAACCTAGCTGATACCAACAAAATTCATGTCCATCGCCGCAACGCTACGGGCTGCTACCTAGTTCACTATAAAAGGTAATGCATCAGTATGCACGTCAGAATTATCCTTTCTCTTTTTTTTTTATCTTGGTAAACTCATTTATATTTTTTGGTTTGGAGACATACAAATATAATAAAATTGAAAAATCATGAAATCTCAAAATAGACAAATGAAAATAAATAAATAATAAATAAATTTATTCAAAAACAACCGATCAAAAAACATCAAATATGTTTAGCCTACACAAGCAACCTTGAGAGGTACTATACTACTATGTGGTCCACACAGCCAATAAAATCAATACTTTAGCTGGCTAGAATACCACGTGTAAAGGCCGGCTACAATTTAGCCGGTGGTTCGTCAAATGGCTAACCTTTAACTAGTGGTTTTTAAGAGCTTACTTTAGCACTTTCTTCTCTATGCTTAACTCTGGTCGATTGATTCCACAAAAGCTAATCTTTAGCCAGCTTTCTTCTCAAACAACTAAACTTTAACCGACAATTCTTCAATGGGTTAAAGTGTAGTTAACACGTTTTTTGTTCATCTACTCATAGACGACCACGTCAACCCTTCCAGCTAGGCTTCAGACACTTTTACTCCCAATGTTTTCATGTGACCACAGTTCGAATTATTGGTAATGTTTTGAAAGGTATTCTCACCTTAACCACCTATAGACTATATCTATAATAAATAAGAATTTTAAATAGTTGTGAATCGGCAAAACTAACTATACATATTTAAATTGACTAAATAATGAAACTCGTGCGAGTAAAAACAAATTCATTACCCTTTTGTCAATTTACGAAGCTTACACATATAAATATACGAATTAAACAATTCAAGAATCTTCAAGAGAATCTTAGAATATTTTAAAGACTAATATAAATAATACTTGAATTAAATTAGTTACGATAGTAACAGGTGTTTTATAATAAGCAGCGGACGATGATTCCTTGAAACCATCTTCAAAAATCTAGTGAATTATTAAGAATAAATGTTGTTGAAGTGTTATTTGTATACCTATGTTTACTCACTTAGTCACTTTTATATAGACTTCATTTTCAACTTTAGGCAGATGCGCACAAGTTCATGACCGGGCCAAGACTAGATCATACCAGAAATAAGAAGCGAGGAGAAAGGCAGATCGAGATTTTGACTGGTAGTGCCACTTGGTCGTACTAGACTACTTGGTTGGGATGTAGGGTGTGTGGTGGATCTAAATATGACAAGTGTGACGGAGAAGGTGGTGGTGGTATGTAGATGTAGCGGTGTAATACGTGTGGTGACCGTCATGTAAAAGATACGATGCGATATAGGTGGTGTTGCTACAACAAAGATAAGACCAATGATAGTGGAGAGACTGGTTAGGCTAACAAACTTCAAGGGTTCAGGTTAACCTAACGCAGGTCGTGGTGTCCCTCTACGTTTGCAAAACGTAGAGAGAGGTTCACTAGTTTGTTGTTAGTTGTTATAGTTCATCGGAGATCCAAGACCGAGGTGTTTGGAATTGGTTTTTGGATGAAGTTCTTGGTTAAGTTATGATGTTTGTGAAGTAAGAAAGAAATAAGTAAAGTGCATATTTCTCAAGGAAGAAGAGAAGATCAAGAGTATGTGTTATCTCCAGATCTGATCCCCTGTTGTTTATGGCTAAGTTCTCCTTTTATAGGGGGAGAACCCAAGCCTTTAGTCCAGTAACTAAACTAGTTAGCCTCCAGTTTGCTAGAGAGTTGACCTTCATTGGCGGGAACCTTTTGTCCGTTTGTCCGTGATTATAATAATATTACTTTATCTGAGCTTGTCCCTTGTTCAGAGGGAACAGTGATGTGAATAGTGATTTGACGTTGTACTGTTGCACGTGGATACTGTGCACGTACTTGTTTACATAAATTGGGCGGGAAACGAAGCTTTTAACCTTTTAACATTTTTAGCGTTAAGGTGTGAAAGCCATTTTATTAATTCCTTGGGCTACCCCCGTCATCAGCCCCCCCAAGTCAGAGGTGTTTGAGAAGTAAGCTCAAGGGCTTCTGATGTAACAGCCCAGCTACCACCGCATCATAATATTGTCCGCTTTGGCCGGGACGTACCACCATCGCCTCACGGATTTGCTTTTGGTTGCCCAGGTGGTCACCCATCCTCATACTTCTCCCACCTGAGCACGCTTAACTGTGGAGTTCTCCTCTCATCCACTACCATTAAGCGCCCAAAACGCGTTATGATGGGGAAGGTATCCACCTCTTTATAAAGAATGCTTAGTTCTCCTTCCCAACCGATGTGGGATGTCACAATCCACCCCCCTTAGGGTCCAGCGTCCTCGCTGGCACCACCGGTCCGGCCCTGGCTCTGATACCATTTGTAACAGCCCAGCTACCACCGCATCATAATATTGTCCGCTTTGGCCGGGACGTACCACCATCGCCTCACGGATTTGCTTTTGGTTGCCCAGGTGGTCACCCATCCTCATACTTCTCCCACCTGAGCACGCTTAACTGTGGAGTTCTCCTCTCATCCACTACCATTAAGCGCCCAAAACGCGTTATGATGGGGAAGGTATCCACCTCTTTATAAAGAATGCTTAGTTCTCCTTCCCAACCGATGTGGGATGTCACATCTGACTTTTCCACACATTTTGTTATTGCTTAAAGGCTTCGAGGATTTGAACAGTTTTGGTTGTTTTTGAATTTCTGACAAGACAGTTGATTTGATGGTAACTGCATGTTGTGGTTCCCAATAACTGCTTTTCAATAATGAATATAACTGTTCACTTTCTTTCATTTTTCTTTTAAAGTTCCACAATATTCTCTCAAACATTCAAGTTTCTTTCACTCCTTCATAAGGTTAGATCCAATCCTTCCTCTTTCTTTCAAAATTATGGGTGCTAAGAAAGATCTATCGTTTAGTTTTTCCTGATTAACCCAAGAAGAAGTCGAATCGTTTTGTCTTGAATGGGGTATAGGGTTAAAGTTTAAACCGACTGCTCCGCCGGTCGATGCGTCAATCGATCGTTGTCCGGCGGATTTTATTGCCCTTTATTGTCGACATTTTGAATTTTCGAATCTCCGGCAACCGTTTTCGATCTTTGTTTTGAATGTGTTGGAGTATTACCGTGTGTCATTTGGTCAGATTCATCCCTTAGGGCTTGCTAGGGTTTTACACTTTGAGGTTTTATGTAAAGCTTTAGGATATGATTCGTCACTTTTAGGTTTTCTCCGTTTATTTCGTTTGGCAAAAAATGGCGACTGGTACACTTTCGAACATTTTCAGATTGACACATGTTTGGTTTCCTCGACGGTTACGACCCTTGGTTCTTGGAAGGACCTTTTTTTCTTTGATTCTGACTCCATTCTTCCTTTCAAATCCGTTTGGAGAAAGCCCGAGGCTGTTTTAAACGAACCGGAGCAGGATGAATCGGATTTGAATGAAGCGTTTTTGAAGTCGATTAGGAAATGTCCATCGCGTCTTCGTCCTTTTCCCGAACATCTTCTTGTGTTATTAGGAATTAGCAAGTTATGGGATAAGCCTAGTTGGGATCCCGTGCTTATGAGGGATGATAAGGGTATGCTTTTGTTTGTCTTGCATTTGTTTAATTTTGTTGATATGCTTGTTGATATATTGCCTTTGTGTTTGTAGTTATGTCGGCTTTGGATTTCTTGAAAAGTGATGACACTTCGGACGTTGGGTTTACGGATGCTGCGGCTATTTGTGATGATGCTGTGGTTCGAGGGAAAGAGGTTCGGTTTGAAGATTCCGGTTATGTGGGAGTTCCGGACGTTAAAGGGTTCACCAAGGTTTCTGGTCCTAAGGCTTCCACTCGTTGTTCCACGGCGTTTGTTGAAGTCTTCTGGCCCGTCATCATCTCATGAACCGGTTGAGGTTAGTGATGATGTTCAGATTGCCGAAGATCAAGGTCCAAGTGTGGAAAGGGAAAAGGAGCAGGGTTTGGTAGTTTCCAAGAAGAAGAAGTCGACTGGCATGAAGGTTGCGATGACGACGGTTCATGGGTTGGATGGGAATGAGGTTTATGTTCCTGATTGGAATGTTAAGGTTGGGGTAGCTTCAAAGATCCCGAGGTTTGTGCTGATGTGTTAGCCAATTTTGCTCCTCCTTGGGTTCGTGAAACCATTTCCGGTATGGAAGGTAATTCCATGCTTTCGAGGCTAATTCTTAGTTCTTGCAACCTTTCTGCCCTTTTAGCTGAGGGCGTTACTCGTTTCCGGAAGGGGATGCAAAAGTATGAGGAGTTTATGCAGAAGAAGGAAAATATGAAGGCCTCGATGACAGCCATGAAGAAAGAGGTTGATGGTTTTGCAAAGAAGGAGGAGGGTTATGTGAAGAAGATTGATGAGTTGTCTCGTGGCCACGAGGTTGAGATGGCGGGGCTGAAGAAAGCAATGGAAGCTGATAGAGCTAAGTTGGATGCTGACCGGGAAGCCTTTGAGGTGCAGAGGAAAGCCTTTGAGATGGAAAAAGAAGGCTTAAAGGCTTCAGTCACCCAAACCACTAAAGACAACCGATGGCTAATTGAGCACGGGTTTCACTAGTTCGTGACTTACCTGCTTCATTCCTCTGAATTCAACTCGGTGTTGGGCGATGTTTATACGAAGCTGTTGAGCTATGGGAAGCATTTGGGCTTCGTTGCTGGCTTCAAGCATCACGAAGCTGGTCAGCCTATGGAGTAGTCGCCCATGTTCAATCTTGAAGCTTCCAAGCTCTTCTCGGATACGGTTCTTGCAACGGAAAGGCGTACTTACCCTTATGTGGGTGAAGTTTCATCATGCTTTGGTAAGCTTCTTTCTGTTTTCCAGGGCTTGAAACCAGCCGGCCTTAATGAGAAAGTTTCAAAGGAGGTGCTTGAGTCCTTGTCTAAGAAGCGCTCTCGTTCCTGTGATAGGGAAGAAACTTTATCTGAAGGTAGTGATGGATCTCATGTGGCAAGCCTTGAAGGTTCGGGCGTTGATGGTGGTTGCCCGGAAATGAAGTAATTGAAGAAAGGTAAGAGTGTTGTGGCTAGTACTTCAAAGCATGCTGCTGATGTTTGAAACAATTTATTCGTAGCTTTCTTAGCACTCTTTGAACAATGTTATGTAATCTTAAACAATTTAGGTTCAGCATGAAACCCTTAAGGTTTCTACTTTTGTAGTTGTGTTTGGCCTTTTTGGCCCTTTGAACATTTTCATGGGAATCCTTGTGATTTCCTTTGTTTAGCCTGAATGGCATGTCATGGATGATGTTAATTATGGCCTTTTAAGGCCTTGTTTATGAATCGTAATGTTTCATGTATTATGTTTCGGTTGCTTGTCTTGTTAGTTTGATGTGTTTTTAGCTAACTTTCCTTGAGAAGTTTTCGTGCTGCAGTCACTTTAGCTTCAAGGCTTCATTAGGTAAAAAGCACATGTTGGCTATCCTTTGTATCACTACTTAGTGTACGTTTTGTTTCGTAAACTTTTTCAAAGCTTAAGGAACGAATTGGTGTAGACTGTTCAGACCTGTCTATGAGACGAGTTTTAGTTGAAAAAATTTTATAAGTCTCATGGAGTTGGATTGATATAGGAACTCACCCCTTATATAGGTTCATTTAACCCTTGAACCTATTGAGCGATATGGCCTGGGAGATCATCCCCTTACACGGCCCTTGCCATGGAGTTTCTTGCTATGTTCTCAACCTGATTATAGGATAGTAAAGACAAGTTATGATAAAGACTTTATCATTCATTCAAGAGTTTTTTCTTTTACAAAAAGGAGAATTATACATCTCTTGAAATACATTTTAAGTTCTTGACTAGGCGTGAAACCTTTTAAGGGTTTTGTCGTTCCAATGCCTTGGAAGCTTTTTGTCTTCTATGTCGGCCAGCTTGTAGGATCCACCCTTGTGAGCTTCGAGG
This sequence comes from Bidens hawaiensis, assembly GCF_021521415.1. Classification (NCBI taxonomy): domain Eukaryota; kingdom Viridiplantae; phylum Streptophyta; class Magnoliopsida; order Asterales; family Asteraceae; genus Bidens; species Bidens hawaiensis. The sequence goes on along the minus strand of NW_027492129.1, from coordinate 14,799 downwards.
ATTGTATATGGTCCTTCCCACTTTGGGCCGAGCTTTCCTTGATTTTCTTTCTTGCTGGCCTCGTTGTTTCGGAGTACAAGATCTCCAGGCTTGAAACGTTCATGTTTCACTCTTGCATTGTAATAAGCTTCCATTTTTTGCTTGTACTTAGCCTCTTGTATTGCTGCTTGATCACGAATTTCTTCAAGGAGTTGCAAATTCAACATGGTCTCATTGTTATTTGATTCGAGATCCATGTTGAATGTTCTTTGAGTCACAACTCCGACTTCTGCTGGGATTACAGCTTCTGATCCGAACACTAGGCTGTAAGGTGTTCGTTTGTGGCTTGTTTTTTCGGTTGTTCTTATTGCCCATAGAACATTTGGGAGTTCTTCAAGCCAATTGTTGTTATGTCTTCCCAGCCTTGCTTTGATACCTTTCACAATGGTTCTGTTCGTTCTTTCAACTTGGCCATTGGATTGTGGGTATGCAACTGAGCTGAACACTTGGGTGATTCTGAATTCTTTGCACCATGTGCTAAAAGGCTTCTCGGCAAATTGCTTCCCATTATCTGTGACCAACACTCTTGGCAGCCCATAGCGACAGATGATGCTTTCCCATACAAAGTCGATGACTTGTTTGCCTGTTATTTTTGCTAGTGGTTTGACTTCAGTCCACTTGGTGAAGTAGTCTACGGCTACTAACAAAAACATTACCCCACCCTTGGCTGGTGGGAGTGGACCAACGATATCCATTCCCCACTTGTGGAATGGCCAAGCCGAGGAGATGGGGACTAGATCGTGCTTGGGGCTTTTTGGGACAGGTGCATGAATTTGACAAGCTTCACACTTCTTGAGTTGTTCTGTTGCATCTCGGTGCATTGTGGGCCAGAAGTATCCGAGGTTTATCAATTTTGCAACCACCGTTCTTGGCCCAAAATGAGCTCCACATATCCTCTCGTGAACCTCTTTGATCAGATATTGACTTTGTTCAGGGCTCACACATCTTAGTAGTGGTGCAAGGTAGGCCTTTTTATAAAGGGTTTCTCCTTGCAACACATACTGTCGGGACTTGATTCGAACCCTTTCAGCCTCTGTCTGTTCCAAAGGTAACTCACCATTTTTGAGGAACTTTTCTATGGGAGTCATCCAATTGGGACCTTATTCAGTGATTACATCTTGAACCTCCAATTCTTGGATTGAAGGAGTCTTTAACACTTCTACCAAAACTTTCTTGGTGAGGTGTGCAAATGTGAGGGATGCTAGTTTGCTCAGGGAATCGGCTCTTTTGTTTTGTGATCTTGGGACTTGCTTGATAGTGCACTCTTGAAACGTGGTCATCAACCCTTTTGCCTTTTCACGATACTTCTTCATGTTGGGCTCTTTTGCTACATAGCTATCATTGACTTGACTTGAAACAAGCAACGAGTCTGTGAAGACTTGTAGCTTTTGGATCTTCATCTCTTTGGCAATCTTCAGACCGGCGATCAATGCCTCATATTCATCTTCGTTGTTGGTGGTCTGAAATTCAAGTCGTAGAGCATATGTAAATTCTAACCCTTCGGGGTTGACTAAAATGATCCCATCTCCTGACCCTTCGATGCTGGAAGCTCCATCGGTAAAAAGCTTCCAGGCTTCATGGTCAGAAGGTTCAGTGGCAATTGTCTGTACTTCAGGAGTGACTTGCTTTGGGATTTCTACAATGAAATCCGCCAAGACTTGGGCTTTGACAGCTTTTCTTAGAACATAGGTGATGTTATGCTCACCTAGCTCCACAGCCCATTTGGCCAATCGGCCTGAATTTTATGGTTTTTCAAGCACACTCTTGATGGGTTGGTTAGTGACCACTTGTATAGGGTGTGCTTGGAAGTACCTTCGAAGCCTTCTGGCCGTTTGAATTAAGGCCAAGGTAAGTTTTTCCAAAGGAGGATATTTGATCTCTGCCAGTTTTAATGTTTTACTAAAGAAATAAACGGGTGCCTGAACTTTGTCTCGTTCGATGGTTAGGACCACGCTTAGTGATTCTTCAGCGACTGAGAGATAGACAGAGATCAGTTCTCCCGTTTCGGGAGCTGCAATAGCTGGAAGTGAAGCCAAGTGTTGCTTCATTTGGTTGAAGGCTTCCTCCGCTTCTTCCGTCCACCTGAAGTCTTTTTTATTTGTGCAACCCTTTAACGTTTTGAAGAAGGGTAAGGATTTCTCAGCGAGCTTGGAGGTAAAACGCTTCAAGGCTGCAAGCCTTCCGTTCAGACTCTCCACTTCTTTTTTGCTTTGTGGGGATTTAGTTTCAAGAACAGCCCTGACTTTGTTGGGATTGGCTTTTATGCTTTGTTTCCCCACAATGTGTCCCAAAAACTTGCCTTCTTCGAACCCAAGTGAGCACTTTCCAGGGTTGAGTTTCATGTTGATCTTCCTCAGATTTTGGAAGGTTTTTTCTATGTCATCAAGCATTTGACGCTCGGTTTTGCTTTTGATTACCAGATCATCAACATAAGCTTCTAAGTTTCTGTTGATTTGGCTGGATAATGCTTTGTCAATCAAACGTTGATAGGTTGCTCCGGCATTTCGTAGGCCAAAAGGCATCTTTTGATAACAAAAAATACCCTTGTCCCTGTGGAAAGCGGTTTTTTCTTCATCTTCCACTTTCATGATAATTTGATGATATCCCTTGTAAGCGTCAAGAAAACACTTGAAGGGATGGCCGGTTAAGGAGTCAACCATGAGGTCCATTTCGGGTAAGGGATAGCAATCTTTCGGGCATGCCTTGTTCAAGTCTTTGAAGTCGATGCACATCCTTCAAGACTTGTCAGGCTTTCGAACCATGACTGGATTAGCCACCCAAGATTGATATTTGACCTCTCGTAGGATTCCAGCTAGGACAAGCTTTTCAACCTCTTGGCATGCTGCCATGCTTCGTTCAGGAGCCAAGCTCCGTTTCTTTTGGACAATAGGCTTGACATCTGGTGGTATTTTTAGCTCATGTTCTGCAATGCTTCGAGGGATGTCGGTCATGTCTTCCGGGCACCAAGCAAAGACATCGTTATAGTGCATCAGCAGCTTCCCAAGGTGTGGGAGAGTTTCTTTGGAAAGGCTAGTGTTTACCCGCACCTTTTGTTCAGGATACTTGGGGTTTATGATCAAGCTTTGTTCGTCATCTTCGTTTCTTGAACTTTCCCCTTCAACCATGTAAACCCCTTGGGTAGGTTGAAGGGTTGCAATTCCCATATCGGTGGGAAATTTTACGGCACCTTGACCAATCGAGACAGCCATGTTTAACGCACATTGTCCTGGCCTTCCTATGATTACATCATAGTTGGAAGGTATGCTGATAACCACAAAAGTGAGTGGTTTGGTTTTCTTCATCTTTCCTTCACTAAAACAGACATAAAAGGTTAGTTGGCCTAAAGGTTTCAAGGGTATATCGGTAATACCTTTTATGGAGGACCCGGAGGGTTGAAGCCTTGAATGCTCTTCCTTGCTTAGTTGATTGAAGAACCTTTCATACATGATCTCTGTGGCCACCCCTGTGTCGATGTAGTCTTTACTTGTTTTGAGTGTTCCCACGTTCGCTTCTACCACCAAAGGGTTTTGAGAGTAAGTCTTCTTGAGGTGGTGGGAAGCAGACGCATTGAAGCTCCCAAGCCTCCAAGCGTTGTCGTTTGTGAGAAACACCATGGTCTATATTCACCATATTCACTTCTTTGCTTTTTCTTTCGGCCATCTTGTCTTTGACCCCTTTCACCAAATGGGCCAATTATCCAGACTTAACGGCTTCCTCAATTCTTCTCTTGAGTTGAAAGCAACCGTTGATGTGGTGACCTTTTTCTTCGTTGAACTCACAGAACTGGGTGGAGTTTTCGTTTTTCTTGCTTTTGGGCAAGGTTCGAGGAGGTCGGAAGTTGTGTTTTACTTTTTCGGTGGCAAGGATCTCCTGAGGGGTCTTGGTTAAGGCTGTGAAGTTCACAGTCTTCTCTCTGCTTGGAGGGTTTCGACCTTCAGGCCTTCGTTGATCTGAGTTACTTGGATATTTGTCATAGGGATTAAAGTTTCCTTTCTTTTGGTTGGGGTTGTTGCCTTGCCAGCTAGGAGCTCTTTTTCTTTGAAATCAACAGCCTCTTCTCCTCGGATATGGGCTTCAGCTCGTTCGAGAGCTTCTTCAAGGGTTTTAGGTAGGCACTTGTTAAAATCCCTTGTGAGGTACTTAGAGGTGATGGCGTTCATGAAGCCTGCTACCCTCATTTTTTCATCGCCCCCCACGTATGTTAACCCTTCTTTCTTATACCTTTCGTGAAGTCTCGAAGGCTTTCGTCATCTCTTTGTTTTATCTGAAAAATGACCGCGACATCCTTGACGTACCTTATTTGTTGTGAAAAGTTGGCCAAGAATCCTTTGCTCAGATCATCGAAGCTTCGAACGCTTTGGGCAGGAAGGTCGTTGAACCATATCCTGGTTGATCCGACAAGTGTTTGCATGAACATTAAACAACATTCAGCGTGGGACCACTTTTCGATTCTGGCAGCACCGGTAAATACCTGGAGGTGGTCTTCGGGATCCTCGGTCCCATCATATATTTTTGTATGGGGTAGCATCTTGATTTTCGTTTGAGAGTCATAATTGGCGATTTCTTAAGAGAAGCATGACAGGTTACCAGGCTTATAGGGCTTAGCAAGTTCTTCTTCTACCCTTGTGGCAGGATTATGACTCGTTGTTCCTTGGTGAGTACCCAGCGCTTGGTTGATGAGATGGGTCCAAGGGAAGTGTGCCATCATTTGAGCCATCATCTGGGCATGAGGTTAAAGCCTTGAAGGCTTTCAGGGGTTGCTGTTGTTTGGTTTGCTCCCATGGGGGTGCCCGTTGCTGCACTCTGAGCCAGGGGCAAGAGGAGCGCTTGAAGCTGGTGACTGCCGTATTTGGTCGAGAGTGGTCTCGTGCCCAAGGGGTTGTGAGGTTAACAAAGGGAAAGCCGTTGGGCTTGGTCTCCCATAAGTATAAGGAGAGGGGTTAAAAGGTTGGCAGGTTACACTTGGACCAGCTTCTAAATGAGAAGCAGTCGGTCGTGAGCTGGTAAGAGGGGAAGGTGGACGTCCGAGTGATAGTGAGGGCTCCGGATCGTCATACTCCAGCCTTAATCTTATTCCCTTTTCTCTTTCTTGGCTCACATGTCGGTTAAGAAAATGCCTTAGTTGCAAAAAATGTCGTGATACCCCTTCCATTGTCAAGTCAACATGCTCCGGGGTGTTCGTGACTCCGGCATGGGGAGAAGGAACTCCAGATCGTGAAGGGGTTGGAGTTAGGAAAGGTGAAAACTCGAGGAACAAAGGTTCCGTTGGAGTTCCTCCCGGAGTGGAAAAAGATATGAAAGTCGCCGGAGTTTCTTAGCCGACACTTGGTGTAGGTGTTCTTGACACTTGGTCGACTTCATCGGGAGATCCACCTTCCGACATGTTGATTTTGATGAAAATGGAGCTACACTACTGGTCTTTAAGATAAAGTAACCGGCGTAGCCCCACGGTGGGTGCCAACTTGTTGCTACAACAAAGATAAGACCAATGATAGTGGAGAGACTGGTTAGGCTAACAAGCTTCAAGGGTTCAGGTTAACCTAACGCAGGTCGTGGTGTCCCTCTATGTTTGCAAAACGTAGAGAGAGGTTCACTAGTTTGTTGTTAGTTGTTATAGCTCACCGGAGATCCAAGACCGAGGTGTTTGGAATCGGTTTTTGGATGAAATTCTTGGTGAGGTTATGATGTTTGTGAAGTAAGAAAGAAATAAGCAAAGTGCATATTTCTCAATGAAGAAGAGAAGATCAAGAGTATGTGTTATCTCCAGATCTGATCCCCTGTTGTTTATGGCTAAGTTCTCCTTTTATAGGGGGAGAACCCAAGCCTTTAGTCCAGTAACTAAACTAGTTAGCCTCCAGTTTGCTAGAGAGTTGACCTTCATTGACGGGAACCTTTTGTCCGTTGGTCCGTGATTATAATAATATTACTTTATCTGAGCTTTTCCCTTGTTCAGAGGGAACAGTGATGTGAATAGTGATTTGACGTTGTACTGTTGCACGTGGGTACTGTGCACATACTTGTTTACATAAATTGGGAGGGAAACGAAGCTTTTAACCTTTTAACATTTTTAGCGTTAATGTGTGAAAGTCATTTTATTAATTCCTTGAGCTACCCCCGTCATCAGGTGGTGATGTGAACTTTACATTGTGTGTTGTGGCTTAAGAAGAAAATTATAGCTCGAAGTGTAAAAGAAGTGTAGTGTGTGTCCCATTATAGATGATTTCCTTATTATCTTCATAGATTCTTTTCCCATCTAAAACTAATAGTAAAATGTATTTAAAGGAAACATGACCAAAAGGTCTATTGTGCGACGACACGTAAGGCCCTATGTTATGATGCAGGACCATTTACGATATATCGTGTTGGACTGTTAGGCTTGACTGTGTTGAAAAGTTGGGATCGAAGGATGATTCAGTGGAGTGATACGAGGAGATAGCCGGCCGTGAGGGTGTGGAGCGGCACGAAAAAATGTTGAATCGCGTGGGTTTGGTTCTTGATGGGAAACGCTAGAGTTAATGAGAGGGGATTTATGTTTATCTTTTTATATTTAAATCTATTTAAGTATTTGATTTCCATGCATGTCTTATTTGTTTTCTTTGATTTTTCGGTCCTCGTTTAAGCCTATTTTTTTATAGGGAAAAAAGTTGTACAATTCAAATAAAGAATACTTTTAGTTAGGATCCAAATTTTTTTATAATTTTTAGAAAATTTAACGAATTTTAAAGACAAGTATGAATTTAGTTTTAGAACTGAACGTGAAATTCTAGAGAGCTATCGACCAAACTTGCCTTATAACCTTTGACCAAATCAGTATCTTTTTTTTAAATATCTTTGTAGATTTAAAAGTTGGTATATCCCTTAACTTATCATATGTCCAACGAAATCCAAATCTCAAAATAATTAAACATCATACGATTGTGTAGAAAACCATATACGATTGTGTGATTTGTGTCCTTCATAATCAATTCATTTGACTTGATTCTCAAACTTTAACAAAGATATGTAAATAAAGGCCATATAAATCTATAGAGGAAAGTTAACGTACAAATTAAATTAACGTGCTAACTATACGAATTAAGTAGTGTAATTATGTAATTATATTATAGTGTAATTACATTATGATGTTACACTACAATATAATTACACTATGTTATATATATAATTACGCTACTTTATTCTTACAATTAACACGTTAATTTAATTTATATTTGATCCAAGCCCTAGTTATAATCATTCCCTATGGATAATAAACCGAGTTATTCCTTTAAATGAGACATATGTCGAACCAACAATTATATCATCGTGCCCTATTTTATTTTATTTTTTCAACCGACAACTTTTAATTGAAGAAAACACGGCTAACAAGACGTTACATGCCAACACAAACCACATTAACTTTAATCAAAGTGAAGTGACATAAAATATGTGTTATACATCTCATAAATATGTAATTTATTTAAACTTAAAAGTTACATCAAGCACTCGAGGACATACTCAACAAGTCCTCCATATTATTATGAGTGAACTCATTGTATTATATAATGTAGTTGTAAATGGTTGTAACTGAATGAGATACTGAAACTTTAATTCATGAGTAAATTTGAAGAATCAATGTTCATTTTTTATAATATTTTAATGGTTTTTAAGTGTGTGCGAGTGGATGAGAAAGAAGATTTAATGAGATTAAGAGTATAATAATTATTATTTAATTGAAAAGTAGAGAGAAAATATAGTGTGTTTTAGTATAATTATAAAGATAAAAATAGATACGTTATTGGGAATAATACTTAAAGCATTCCTAGTAGCTTCTTTGTCTACATCTCTATAGTTACACTAAAAAATACTATATTTTCTCGTTTATTTTTAATTAAATAATATTTTTTTTATACCTTTATCATTACTTAGTATATATCTTTCACACACAACCACTTTCAAAAACATTAAAAATTATAGATGTTGAACAATGTTTATTCAAATTTACTCATGCGTAATAACTTTTTTTTTCCATTCATAATCACTTACAACTGCTCTATATAATATAGAGAACTCAATCACATGAATATGAAAAACAAGTTGTGAATGCTCTAATAAAGTTAAAACAATACATGTTATCAAGGATTTCCCATAAATATCTATATTTATTTAGGTTGCAACAACCTAAAATATTATGTCGTATTACTTAAGAAATCCTAATTATTTGATATTTGAGTTTTACGATTAGTTAAACGCTAATGACTGATAAACACTTTGCAATAATTATATACTAATCACATGTCTAAAGCTTTTTAGTTAACATCACCTTCATATTTTTGTGAGAGGAGAATATTGAGAAACTTTTGTTGATTAGTATATTTGGAGAAATACTGTTCACAATCTATAAATTTTTTATTGTTTCTTAAAAGTGATTGTGAGTAGAGAAGAAATAAAAAAAATATAGAAAAAAGGTATAAAAAATGTTATTTAATTGAAATTATGAAAAAAAATTTAGTGATTTTTAGACTATGTGTAGTGGAGAACTACAATATGAGGATGATTTTCAACACGTGGCGCCACGTCAACAGTTTTTAGTGGTGTTGCCGCCATTTGTCGCCCCCTTTTTAATTTTTTTTATTATTATTTTCCAACATCCACCGGCGACAACTCTATGCCCCCCCCCCCCCACCCAATCTATCGCCAACATCCACCTCGGGGAAGGGGGTGGGGGTTAGCCTGACCCAACCTATGTCACCCATTACCCTCACCCTTAGTGTAATTATAGAGATTAAGATACATACGCTGATGGCCCTATATAAGTTTAGTCATAACTTGATGAACTAGACATTACCAACTTTACCCACTTGTCAACCAATTCGCCAACTCATGAATACTGTCCAGACAAACCAACAATTAAGCTATCTATGAGAAACCGATGGTCAAAGGAATTTCTTTACAAATAACTTATTACTTGTGTTACCATTCTCTTTTATAAATAAAACAAAAATGCATTGTATTTTTATCCTTTTGAATGGGTTTTAGTTACCTGAGTATTTTGAAAGGATTACTATCCAGCATTCTCGTATAACGTATCCAAGTTCGAATCCTAGAAACGTTGTTTTCTTCTATATTACTGGCATGCACTCGCAGAAAATCTAATTGAACCCATGGTTTTTATTTTATTTTGGACATAAAAATTGTTTTGTAAAATCGTAGGCAGACTTCTTCTTCGTCATCTTCTTCCTTACAACTTATTCGTTACAACCAACTCTACTAGCCACACCACCGATCATCACCATCCTTCAAAGTTAAGCTGACTTTCTCCTTAACGGCTAAACTTTAACCAACACTTCTTCTAAGGGGTTAATTTTTAGTCGGCGCACCTTTCATTGATCCACGGCCTGGCCAACCCATCCGACTAGGCTTCAAGCATCACTTTTATTCTCATCTTTCTTTTTTGCCGGTTAAGCTTGTCCTCTCAACCAACTAACCGTTTAATAAACTTTTTTAACTGTATGATTCTAAATATCTTTATTTTTCATATGACTAAATGTTAAATCAGTTTTGTCTTAAATTATGGTATAACGTCCATTCTTAATGATTCTTTTTTCACTGTGATGTAAATAGATGTTTCATGACATGTGACTACGTTTAAATCGTTCGTAACTCATTTTCCCCCTAACAACGAATCATAAACTTATCTATTACCTACTTGTGAACTACCAAGAATATATGTTTTCATGCTAACATTTGAACTCTAGTCTTTTCAGAAAAAAAAATCCAAAAAACAAAACCTTGGATGGAATGACATTTCTAACTTTTTTGAAAGGTATTTTCACAATTTCACCTTATCATATCTATATATGTAGTAAGTAAATAAATAAGAATCTTGAACATTCATGAATTGGCATGACTAACGTTACATATTTAAACTAAATAATGAAACTCGTGCGAGTAATAACAAATTAATTTATTTCATTGTAAAGCTTATACAGATAAAAATATAAGTGCTAAGGGTCCACTTGGAATTAAACAATTCAATAATATTCAAGAGAATCTTAAATATTTTAAGAAAGAATTCTGAAAATGACTCATTCATAGAATGTGTTTCCAAGTTTATTCTCACTAATTTGAGTTTTCAATTTTGTCCCTTTGGTATCTCGTCGCCGACGACATGATAGCGAACACCGACGATGCGTTACTGAAACAAATAGGATAACGACACGTGGTCGGAATTCGTGTTGACAATGCGTTATGTTGCTAACGTATGGTAGGGCGATGCGTTAGGTTGCTAACGTAGGGTAGCAGCGATGCGTTATCACTAACGCATCGTGGAACCCTTGTGTTGTCATAACAAGGTAGCAGGAACATAACGCATCGCCGCTACCCTACGTTAGCAACATAACGCATCGTCAACCCTATGTTATACGTAACGTAGGGTAGTAACGATGAGTTATGTTGCTAACGTAACGTAGGGTAGCAGCGATGCGTTATCCACTAACGCATCGTCGACGACCTATTCCGGCCACGTGTCGTTATCCTATTTGTTTCAGTAACGCATCGTCGGTGTTCGCTATCATGTCGTCGGCGACGAGATAACAAAGGGACAAAGTTTGAAACTTGAATTATTAAGGATAATTTTGAAAACATATTCTTTAAATGAGCTATTATGGGAATTGTCCCATATTTTAAAGACAAAAATAAATAATACGTGATTAAATCAGGTGATCACAAAATAAGCAGCGTATGGTGATTCGTTGAAGCTATCTTCCAAAACATATAAAATTATTATAAAAATAAAACTGTTGTTGAAGACCATTGGAATTTGGAAGTGTTATTTATAAAGTTTTACGTATATGAAGAAACACTAACCGGACCCCGGGCAGGTTACTGGTAACCTGGGGGTTGGAGAGATGTTTCCCACGAGGGGTTAGACCCTTGGAAGATGGTTCTTCTGATAACCTGCAAAACAGACACCGTGAGCTCGTCACTGAGAAGGGGGGGGGGGTTCCTCCTTGTGACCACCCTCCGGCGTGAGAATCAGACTAGATTGCTCTTTAAATATAAAAGTATATTAAGAGATTGCTAGAGCAGATATCAGGTATATTATGATGATAATGTAATAAGATATGATAAGATGAGATGATCATACCATTTGTGGTACTTATAGCCGAAGGTAGGTTTCCAAGGGGTTTAGCCGGCCCAACACGCTACCAACTGTAACCTATGCACATGCCCTGCCTGTGAGTGGTGGATAGGTAGCGGCTGACACAGAGCAGGCGTGTCGTGCACTCTTCCTCTTCTGCCAACTACAGGCTAGGCACGTGGTATGGCAGGAGTTGGTGGGTAGGCGGCGGCTATTGGTCACAGTGCTGTGGCGTGCTGTCTGCCATGCTGCTGTCAGTGAGCTGTCGCATCTCTGATCAGATCTTTTGCCCATACCTCGTCAGGTACAGTAAAAGATCCTTCAGTATACGGACTGGCTTATTTGGGCGGGAGTATTCCCCCTCCCGCCTCTGTGCGGGATTGCTCCCGGCTTGGCTCATTCCTTCAGGTGACACTGAACGATTGAGAGCTAAGTGCCTTGTGCGTGTAGCCATGCTGCGCGGGTGGCCTTCCCTAATGGCTTGTATCCGAGGCTGCGGGGACAGGCGGAGTCCTTCACCATTGGGAGGCATTTCCTGCGGGACCAGCTTGCGTACTGCGCGTAAGGACGTCACGTCTCTGAGCATGGTTGGTCCTGCGGATCCAGTTGGTCTCTGCGCAGACGTCCCTGTTTAAGGTGAGTCTTGCGGGTCCAACTGGGCTCTGCTGGGACCTACCTCTTCAAGTCCCCCCAGTCCAATGTTCTTCTCATGAGTGTTTAATGAAGTGAGGTGAACTTTTGGACTTGAGCAAAGGGTTTTGAAAAGGGTTTTGTAAGGTTTTCCATGGGGATTCTTTCCGCGGAAGTCCTTGTCACTTGCAGAAATGCCCGAGTTTCCTGCTTGGTCTTTGGGTATGATGCGGGTAGGTCTGTAACCTCCTCGCAAGTCAGGAGCATTGAGTCCCAGTTGTATGTATTTTCCATGAGGTTTTGGTAGTTTTGAACATAGTGATCAATTATGTTAAGACCACCAATTCCATCCTGGAGCTTCAAACAACGTAGTTCTCGATGTTCCCGCTATGCGGGGATGCTATTTCCGTTTCCGCAAGCATTGCCCAGAAGATCCTTCTTGGTTTCAATTCCCAGCGGAGCGCTAGGTATGTGAAGGGTTTTGCCTTAACACTGTACCTGCGCTCGTCTTACGGTTACTTTACTCTCAAGGTATTCCTGGCGTCAATTCCCTGCGGGTGCTAGGTATGTGAAGGGTTTTGCCTTAACACTGTACCCGCATCCGTCTTACGGTTACTTGTTCACCAAGGTTCTTGGCTTCAATTCCCTGCAGGTGCTAGGTATGTGAAGGGTTTTGCCTTAACACTGTACCCGCAGCCGGCTTACGGTTACTTGTTTGCCAAGGTTTATTTGGCTTCAATTCCCTGCGGGTGCTAGGTATGTGAAGGGTTTTGCCTTTACACTGTACCCGCATCCGTCTTACGGTTACTTGCTTGCCAAGGGGTAAGGGGTATTTTCCCGCTTACTTTTTTAATACTTTCGAATTTTGAATTTTGAAATTCGAAGAGTTGGTGAAAAGATAAACCTCTGAAACGTCGTGCGACGGTTTCTTCTGACTGTGTCAGGACGTGCAGGAAGTTATGGTGACGTGACAGAACATGGTCATTCCAGTCGCTTTTTCAGGCGCGTGGGAGCGATTTTTCGGGCGCGTGGCCGCGAAATTACTGGCACACGTCCTTTCAACAGCTGTTGCCAGCTTGCTTTTTGCCACGTGTCATAGTTTCATTGCACATTTGATTTCTCTCTCCTCCGCATTAAATTCACCGCATTAATTGCGATTACTATATAAAGGGGGAGAGGGTTATTTGCAATTCACACTTTCCACTTTCATCTCTTCTTCTCAAGTAATTTCCGGCGAATTTTTCTGTTCAGTAAAGCATTACCCTGAAATCTCTTTTCGTCTTTCTTCCACCATGTCTTCTCATGATGCTGATGACCAGAAGACTGCTGGCGAATGCCAGTGCTCTCTTCCTGTCGATCTGTACCAGTATATCATCAGGAAGTTCATGCTCGAGTCTCTCGAGCCTGAGTTTCCTGAACCCCACCATACTGTGTACGATGCCCCTAGTGGCAAGATCGGGGTTTATGCTGCATTCTTTGTATACGGGAACCTTAGGTTTCCGTTGACAAAGTTTGTGTACCGTGTCCTAGAGAGGCACGGTGTGCACATGACAGAGGTGCACCCCATGGCCATTGCCAAGGTCCGGCACTTTGAGTGGGTGTGCCGGATACTGGGCCTTGAGCCCCTCGTTGATCGCCTGATGACCTTCTATACATGGAGGTGCATCCAAGGGTGGTACACTCTTACAACCCGTATCAAGGGTTTAAAGATTTGTACCACCGAGCGGAGTCTTCGCTCATGGAGAAGAGAGTTCTTCTTCATATCCGCTCGCGCCATCCCCATCGCCATGAAGTTCAAGAATGGCCAGGCGCTTCCGAACCTTCCGCCCTCAACTACGAGGAGGCGGAATGGTTCTCGAAGATTTCCCGGGTCCAGTCCCCGGTTTTCCGTTTTCCGGAGTCGGCGATGGTGATGTTGGGGATGAGCCGGGTGTGGAAGGCGGCGAATGCGGATAAGGTTCCGATCGTCCTTGAATATGGTTCGAACTCTGTCCCTTATGGTACGTCTTGTTTCATTTTGCTGACTTCGATTTTTACTAACTTTCTTGTTGATTTCAGAGGGGAACGATCTTCAGTCGCTCCTGAACCCGCGGGAGGAAGATGGTCCCGCGCGATGGGTACTCGTGCTCTGGACGAGAACGAGTTGCCCATCTTAGAGCAGACCGCGGGTCGGTTCGTGGAGGTTTACCCGCCAGGCCAAGAGATCCTGAGCCACCGACGGCCAGGTAAGCCTATCTTCTACCCTGAACCTCTCAATGCTGTGCCTGCCGCTGGAGTTCATGACATTTCTTCTTCTGAGGAATCCGCAGAAGGTCCTCCACTGGTGCGGAAGAAAAAGGCTGCCGTCGGGAAGGGCAAGGAGAAGGTGGCCTCTACGGCCGACCCGGTAGTCCTATCTGACTCGGAGTCAGATAATGCAGAGGTGGCGGGGAAGCCCGGTGGTGAGGAGACCACCGCTCCGGAGGCTGCAGGTGTTACCTCCGGGGAGGCAGCGACGACGACGGTTACCGGTGTCAAGAGGCCGGCTCCATCGGGTTCGCCCGCCGCTCGTCCGTGCGTTCAAGCTCAAGAAACCCCGTGAGTACCCCCATAATTCTTGTCTAGATTTGTTGTTTCAAATAAATTTTTCTAACACTTTTGCTTGTGCAGGTGTGGATGTTGACGCATTCCAGGGTGGAGTTGGAGCAAGTATTCCCCCGCCAATGACGGTAGGCTCGGTCAGCCTTCCCGAGGCGTCGACCCAGGCGTCTACGCCTGCTTCCGCTGGTTCCAGCCTTCCTGAGGCTGTTCCAGCTGAGAAGGTGTCTCCCGCCGGCCGTGAGTGCAATTTTTACAGCATCTTTCACGGAGCCGGCGGTTACTGTTGCTGAGGAGGTGGCGCCAAACATGGCTACCACAGCGGCTGCCACTATACCTGCGCCACCGTCACCGACGGCCGGACCATCAGGTATGCGCCAGGCTTCCCGCCGATCTATGCCACCTTCCCGTCTGCCTGACCTGTTGGATGGATT